>NC_048309.1:5363779-5504463 GCF_013100865.1 Trachemys scripta elegans
ACACTACCAATGGATTAGTATACTTGGAGGCATACATTTATTAAACAGGCTAAAGGTCCTTCCTAAGAACTTGAGTGAAGTTCATCATGCCTCATATGTTTGCAAACAGACAGGACAGTACTCTCTGAGAATACATGTGTTGAGATTTTCTTGCTGCAATTTCTTCTTCGTTTCTTTTGAAACTGGTAAAGTATGTAATTTTTCTCTTGCTGAATGTATAGAACAATTTAGCCGTGGGCAGATCTACTGAATCTAGAAAACAACACTAAAGCTGCTGCTTCTGCAGTTATTGTTAGTACATCACAGCAAAGCACTGCAGATAAAAATTTGCATTGTACTTTCTGGAATGGAACTTTTTAGTGGGTGGGAAACAACTAGATTAATTTGGAATTATAAATTAAGTGCTTTCCCTCTCTAACTCATTCTTTAAAAGATGAAGATGTACTTTATAAACTGTCTCTCCTAAATAGAGAGTAAGTGGTTTGCTTTCTTTTCCTAGAATGAATTGTGAGTCTGTAAAAGTGGTG
The DNA here is from genome assembly GCF_013100865.1 of Trachemys scripta elegans. Taxonomy (NCBI): domain Eukaryota; kingdom Metazoa; phylum Chordata; order Testudines; family Emydidae; genus Trachemys; species Trachemys scripta. Next base: position 5,364,307 of record NC_048309.1, read on the forward strand.
ATAGCAGTGTCATTATTTTGTAAGGGCCGGATGAAGTTGAAATAGTTTCTGAGGGGGATGATCTCACTTTACTCTTAGAAGAGACAATGAGAAATTGAACTCACTTCCGAGGAAATTTCTTTCCAACAGTTGCTCTCTATTCTATTGCATTCTCCACTGAAGGTGATGCTTGGAGCTGCAGAAGCTTGAGCCACAAGAAAGTATGTATTCTATTGAGGTGGTGGATATATTTTTTCCCCCTTCACTTCTGCCTGTGCCTCTTGATTATCATCATCATCATCTTTTTTTTTTTTTTTTTTTGTAATGTATGTCCATGGACTTAGCATCCTGTTATATTTTCTTTCACCCTTCACTGCAGGCAATTTGGGAGGCTCCCTGGTTCTTTTTTCTACCTGCTTCTTTTGAAGTCTATTAACCCCCTTCTGGTTTTATTGCAAACAGGGAATCTGGATGTTCCTTGAATTTTGGCCAACGCAGGCCATATTTTTATTACTTATTTTTTATTATTATTGCTTGGACTCCGTAGTGGAAAAGAGACAATGAATAAGAATGGGAACCAGAACCCATAATCTTATTTAGCAATTCAAGTGGAAACAGTAACTGACATAGTGGTAAAAAGCTGGTGTCACTGGAGGAGGGTATTATACAACTAAAAATGTGAATATTATATTATAACCTTCCTACCCCCCTCCCCAAAACATGTATGTAATTCTGAAACTCTAGGTACATGATTTTGTTTTTAATATTTGATAATTTTTTTATAATAAAGTCCGCTTTTGAGTATACTTTCTGTTCTAGTGTTTTTATATTGATATCTTTGCAAAGGAGTTGTCTTATTTTTACGATTTAAAATTGTTCTATGTTCAACAGCCTTAGCGTTTATAATGATGTTAAATGTCTTGCTCATCTTCCCCACCCCAATTTAGTTTTAGAACTTGCTAAAAATTGTTGAAGAAGATGGGAGGTGCAGTGAGTGCAGGAGAAGATAATGATGAGTTAATCGATAATCTGAAAGAAGCACAGTATATCCGAACAGAGCTGGTGGAGCAGGCATTCCGTGCCATTGATCGAGCAGACTACTATCTTGATGATTTTAAGGACAATGCTTACAAAGACTTGGCGTGGAAACATGGAAATTTTCATCTCTCTGCACCGTGCATTTACTCTGAGGTGATGGAAGCTTTGGATCTACAGCCGGGACTGTCGTTCTTGAATCTGGGCAGTGGCACCGGTTACCTGAGTTCTATGATCGGACTCATCTTGGGTAAATAACTTTTGTCAAGTTAATTATTGATTACATTATCTTCTATTTTCATGTTAGGAGGAAACATTCCTCTCTTTAATTTCAAGATTTTAAATTCAGTCTAAGTGCAGATAAAGAATATGTTAATCAGACTTGGCCAATTAAGCAGGATTCAGGGGAACCTAGTGATGACTCAGAACAGACAATGATGCAGTGCACAGCTGATTGTCATGGCCTCCTACTGACAGGAGTGTAGGCTTGTTGGACTCTCACTTAAGGAGGAGATCAGTATCAGGAGTGAAGACAGAGAAGTTTGTGTGGGATGGTGATTGAGTTTGACCAGGGAAGGGCCCTGAATCTGTGCCCATTTATTCTTAATCCCGCACAATCAGCCTGAAATACGTTTAAAGGGTCTGATTGTGATCTCATACTGGTGTTACTGCTGATTCTTACCAGTGTAAGATCAGAACCTGGTATCTAGTTCTAGTTACTTCCAGAGTGCAAGCAAGGTGATGCTTCAAAATACAATTTAGCAAATAGTCTTATGTCTTAATATAAGAACAGTGGCGGTGGTTTCCCACAGTTAGCAACCTTCTTTTCCCCTTGCCTTCCTCCAAACAAACACACAGGAGTAAATGTGTAAGTAGAATAGCTCTTCGAGGATGTAAACGTGTGGCTGATCATACAGAATATGAAAATGCAGCAAATCACCTCTCATTAGCATGGTGGTAATAATCACTCTGTGTGGAGAATTATCAAAATAAATTTCAAACTGCATTGATTCTAGTGAAATCCAAAGTCAGTGCTTACACACTGCTTCTGACTTCCAGTACAGCTACTAATAGCAGGAGGGGCCCCGTTACTATCCTGCCTGTGGGTCGGAAATTTTAATTGTTTAAATGTTTGTGTCATCGGAGCTGCGTCTTAGTCGCACTTCCAGTGAGTGGGCATGAAGCTGGAACTTATTTATTGATTTGCAGTAAGCTTTGACCAAGCTAATTAGAATATGAACACTTATAACTTTAGGTGCCTTTGAACTACTTCTCCCTTAAAATTAGCAAGCCTGTCTCATATCAAAATAATAGAGGGGTTTGCATAGCCTTAGTTATAATGTAAATATGGCTATTGTCTTCAGTGCCTAATAGCAGGACTCTTAAACTGTGCATAACTGTAATTCTGCAACAATTTCCTTTCAAATATTTGAAGGCAAATTGCCATATTGTGTATTTTTCTTTGTTACGTTTAATCATGTTATGTAAAGTCACATGACATAACTGGATTGAACTTGTTATGACATTAAACAAGGATTCAGTTTGTCAAAATATGTAGGTCACAGGGACTGTTCTGTTTCTAATTCAGAGGAGTGAAACTCTTCAAAACAAAACAAAAAATAATCAATCAAAGATTAATCCCTAAACTATTAGAATCTTCTGAAGGCTATGGTACTTCGTCTTTTGTCCTCTGGTAGAATTTAGACTCCCAGCACTTCAGAAGAATCAGAATATTGCTAACCATTATTGCCTCTGTAGTAACTTCTGGAATGCAAAGGTGTTATAAGCCCTGTTCAGATTCCTGTAATGTTCAAGTTCTTTCAGGTGTAACACAGAATAATAAATCTTACTCATGGCATACTAAGTAAGTGTCTTTTCCTTGTTTTTATCGAACTCAGCTGCACTCATAGTATTACTCTAATATATTAAAGTTACAGTTCAAAGGGATGTTTCCAACATATTAACCATATTTAGTCTGAAATTTTTTACCTATTGTTACTTACTAGTAATATCTAAAGATTATTATAACTGAAAAATAAAACATAAGCATCTTTAATTTTGTGGGAACTGTTGCATTTGGCAACACATCTCGTGGTGTTTTTAAGCCAACCCGCTTTCCCTTGTTGAAAAGACCCTTATAAATATGCTAATACGAGCAGAAAAATCATTCTAAAACATTTTAAAAGATTTTTTTTTTTTTTTAAGTTCAGGATATATCTTTTAAGGGTTGCTCTGTCAGAAACTTGAACTTTTATATATTACTCAATTAAATATAATGCAAGCACTGTTCCTATAATAGTAATGAGTCTGATTTCTAGAGCCAGTTAAAATTACCATGTGAATTGTAATTCTTGACGATTTTTGGTCACTTCCCATAGTAATAATCTTTAGTGATTTATAGTGGATTCTTTGTGTTCTATAGCAGTGGTACATCTGAGACATCAGCATTCCTACCTCACCATTTCCTGTGTAAGTAGAAGCACACTAGTCACAGAAGCTTGCTGCACATCAAGGCACTAGCCATCGCTAATAGTAAATGGTCCTGCACTTCTAAGTGCAGACCTCGAAACAAAAATTTTAAATTGTAGAAACATTCTTAAGGAGTAGTTTATCTGAAACATGTTGAGAAAGGAACAGGGATCGGTTGTGCTTGGCTTTATCCAGTTGCCCTTAAAACCATTTTCTTTGCACTCTTTAAACTTGCAGGTCCTTTTGGTGTTAACCATGGTGTGGAACTTCACTCTGATGTTATAGAGTATGCAAAGCAGAAATTGGATGTCTTCATCAGAACAAGTGACAGCTTTGACAAGTAAGAGTCGAGAACACCTGTGGCATCCTACTTCATGATGTTAAATTTAATAATTATCACTACAGAACTACTAGTTCTTTGGGTAGCTCCCCCTATTCCCACACACAAACTGCAGATTTAAGGGTGATTTTAGGACACTGGCTCCTTAGGCTTGCTGAGCAGGAGTGTGTGACGACATTCTAAGCTGACGGGTAAGTGGAAGGAGAGAGGGTAAGAAATTTTTGCTATGTTGTTGTGCTCTTAGCTGTTCTAATGCCACACAGGTTAAAAGAAGCCAAAATCGGTTATTGGCAATAAGATTTAATTACAGCCAATATATTTGAGGCTGCAAATGGTGATAGCCATCTATCTAAAAAATTACATTTGTGACCTCTCAGCTTGAATCCCCCCAAAGAGTGTAAAGTAATTTCCATGGTGCTCTAATATGGTTTTATTGGAAGAAAAACTTTATTGGTTAAAATGTGAAGGTATTTTTATGATGACTAAGTCAGTACTAAAGCTGCTTGGAATCTGATTTATGTTCTTCCTTGCAACTTTCACTCCGCTGCTGTCACAGCTAATAATTTTCTGCAATTTTCTATAACCAAAAGTTACCTTAGCAATACAAGTTGTAGCTCTCACCTTTTTGGATTTATTTTGCAATTTGTTTGTGGGAAGAAATGCTTCTGACCACCTGGAACGGTAACAAGGCTAGAATTAATAAAATGGGTATAGCAGTCTTTAAACAAGAGCTGAATCATAGAATATCAGGGTTGGAAGGGACCTTAGGAGGTCATCCAGTCCAACCCCCTGCTCAAAACAGGACCAATCACCAGACAGATTTTTGCCCCAGATCCCTAAATGGTCCCCTCAAGGATTGAGGATTTAGGAGGCCAATGCGCAAACCAATGCGCCCCCTCTGCAGCCACTTCACCAATCGTACACTGTTGTCACTACACTGAGAAGCTGATGGTTCAGTAGGGAACAGGTAACCCCCCTTAGCATGCAATTTTTTGTTGTAAGCAGAGAGGCAAGAGTTCCTGTGAATAGGCAACCAGTCCCCTTCATTGCTAAAATAAATAAGCCTATTGTTATTGTTCTCATGCTATCTCACTTTACAGTAATTGCATTTCTGTAGCTTAATGGCAAAGACCAGTGTAAGTTGAAAGTTTCAGATCTGGAGACCTGTTTGAAAAAAATCAGTGACACTGCAGTGCAAGTACAAAAGGAGTGGGGGTTATGACACTATTAAAGATAGTGTCATTTAGATGAGATCCTTGCCCATCTGTGGTATATAGAAACTGGTATATCTCACTGAAAACTATATCAAAAAGAATAGGTGGTCTAGTGTCTGATCAAAATTTTTTTTAATAAAACTGTCCTAATAGCCAAGTCTTATTTACAAACTACTAATGAGTTGATAACAGTGCAGTAATTATATTGGCAAACAAATTGCCCAATAATTTATTGTTTGTAAAATGCTTTGGGGTACCTGGAGTCAGAAAAATAGTATATAAAACCACACTGCTCTACAGCTGACCAATTTGTACTTCAGAGATTAATACTGTCATAGATAAGAAAAAAGATTATTATAGTCTTTGTGAATTCTGGCCATTCTGCAAAAACAGAAATTAGCATAAAATTGTTTCTTTTCTCTCAAACTATATCAGTACTGTATTGCAAGAATTTTTGTCTAAACTATGAATTTGCAGTGAAATCCTGGCTCAATTGAAATTGATGATAGAACTCCCATTGACTTCAATGGAGGCAGCAACTCACTCTTAGTGTTGAAACCCATTTAGCAGTTTATGGGAAAGGTTATGGAAAACTAAGCCAAAGACATTCTAGTTCTGTCTTAAAAGAGCTTAGAGTTCAAATTGCACTTGTAATATTTATGCACAGATATTGTAACTGGGCCCACAAATCAGGTAATTGTATGACAAATCCCAATCCTGATAATTTGCATAAGCAGTTATTCAGTGTATATGTTCAGATTATGCATCTAGAATCTTTGGAAAATCTCATGTATGAGTAATTTCAGAATCACTCTAGCCTGGAGGGCCTCAAATTATGGCCCTTTCTGGTAGTCTGTAGAATGAAACTTTTTGAGATCCAGGAAATTGGGGCTTGGGAGGGGAAATGGGCAATGAAATTTTCTTTTCTTATCAAGTTTGGAGTGTTATAATTGGACCTCTTCTTCTTTTTCAGATTTGAATTCTGTGAGCCCTCCTTTGTTACTGGCAATTGTTTAGAGATCTCTCCAGATTCTACTCAGTATGACCGTGTTTACTGTGGTGCTGGGGTACAGAAAGAACATGAGGACTACATGAAGAGTCTGCTGAAAGTTGGAGGAATTCTCGTCATGCCACTTGAGGAAAAGGTTGAGTGCCTCTTTACCTATGATTTTGATTTCTTTATTCTTATTTAGCTATAGGTGCAGTTCACTACCTTCCTTATAGGCAACTATTTGGCATATCAGCTCTTACACTAAGTTTTTACTAGGAATAAAGAGAGCAGTTTCCAGAAACTTAACTATACTTGTCTTAATTATATGTTACAAAGTATGCATATTTCTACCGGACAGTCCTTCTTCAGGTCTTTTGTATTTAATTTTGTAGTGAATTGTGAGGTATTCCAAGTTAGTTTCACACTTCATTGCTGTACTTCTTCGAGAATGTTTCAGTCAAAGTTTGTTGGAGTGAGATACCATACCACACTTTGTGCTTTCCAGTGGTAAATTAGATGGTCCATAAAAAGTGTTTCATAGCAAGTACAGTATGTAGAAAAGGAAGGTAGTGGTGCAGGGTTGGGCTGCGTTGTAACTATGTGAATCTTACATCTCTTGATATCTTTCATTTGAGGCTTGGAGAGGGAGAAAATTGATTTCAGATTAGCTTGAATTTCTGATTGTAAACTACTTCATAAATAGATTTTGCAAGTGTATAGTGCAGCGTCTTGTTATATTTATTGTAACCGGAAAAGAATTTTTAAAGTATAAGTCAAGAATACTTAATGCTTGGGATCATTTCTTTGTGTTTAAGAGTCAGCTTCGCAAACTGTCCTCTAAAGGGGCATCCAAAATACCAACATTCATGAGTGCCAGTGAGCACTTTGTGCACACAAATTGGGTAATTTCTGTGTACATGAAAGTACAAATATACCAACTTATGCATGTAAATAATACAGGTATTAGGAAAGTCAGTTGAAAATTTGAACCAAGGAGTTAAAGATTAGCTAAAACTTTCTTTCACTATTAAAAAAACAAATATTTTCTGCAAGAATAAATCTGGGTTTAGTTATTCTTTTTTTTTTTTCTTTTTTTTCTTTTTCTTTTTCTACTTATCTCATACACTGTTGAAGTGTTCTCCAGCAGGAAATTTGTTCAGAGTTCCAGATACAGCCAGTGAAATTGGGCAAGAAAAAGTGTCAGCTTACTTTGCCAAACAGGAAGCATTCAAAATAGTTGCAAGTCATAGGTTAAATAAACAGAGTCCAACAGCCTATAGCAAAAACTGCTACTGATATAAAAAGAGCTTTCTCGGCCTACCCTCTTTATACTGTGGAAAACTAACAAGACAGTTATTAGACTACTGTTACCTTATCTGTGTGCTTCTGCCTTTTGTGGCAGCAACACCCTATGGACTCTACTGTTCCTAGGATTGTGGTGCTGTTATTTACTGGCTCAACAGGTCAGTTACAAATTTTTATTAATGATCTGCCATTTTTACTGGTATGCCACAGGTCACTGTTAATTTGAAACTCTGAATAACCATGCCCAAACTTTCAAATATATCTTCATAATTCTGGCATTTCTTGCAAGTAAAGATACATTGTTTCACGGGACCGGTTAGTTTAGGATTGGAAGTGACATATGGAACCTTTCATCTCTAGGTACAGTAGTTAGTTTCGGTCAGCAGCTCACAGAAATTATTACCATTCAGAGGCTGTTAGGTCACCTACAATATGTAAAATTAATTGGTATCCCGTTCACAAAGCAAAACCCACCAATATTCTTTGCAATAACTTTCAGCCAAGGAATGAATGTCTATTGAAGATTGAATTAACCTCTGAACTCTGAAGCAGCCCCTATAGTTCAGAATGGGGAGAAATTGGGAGGGCAGTGTGATGAAATCTGTTATTGCCACTGTACATGTTCTGTGGTTAGACAACTTCGTCCATTAGGGCTGTAAACCTGGTTCTCTTCATGAGTTCTAAATTCACTCTTTAAAGAAAGAATTATGATGAACCTGTGTGTTACTTGGCTTTTCATCTTGTCACCACTAATTCTGTGTATTTCGAACACTTTGTCTGAAATCCAAAAGGCAAACAGTAGATTGTTCATTCTCTGCATAAAAAATTAACTATAGATAACTGATTTCTACTGTTTACATAGTAGACAGCACTTTCTCTTTTTGATGCAGCTGACGAAGATAACGCGCACTGGTCCTGCTGCCTGGGAAACCAAGAAGATCCTTGCTGTTTCTTTTGCTCCTCTGATTCAACCCATTCATGCAGATTCAGGGAAATCGAGACTTGTTCACTTGCGTAAGTATAAATGTTTATAGGTACGTTTGCTCCTCTTTCTGTTGTCCCTTTGGCTGTTAGTTTCATCTTGATCCAAGCATGGTGCTCATACACAGAGGAAGTGCAGCTTCCTTCTTCTGGTGAAAACTATGCAAGCTGTTTCATTCTTTTGACAGTTGTCCAATTTTGTCCATCCTATGCTGGTTACCAGTTTTTCTGTATTTGAAGAGGTGTGGTATTAGGAAAGCAATTTGCAAAACAAATCCAGAAATGTTAGTGTCTGCTCTGTGAAATTGAAAGTGCGTATCTTTGAATTTTAAAATAATCTGCCTGCATTTTCAGTTTCCGGTTTGTCAGACTGTACTGCCTTGCCCATGTAGATTCTTACATGGCATTTTATAGTATTAAGGGAATATATTGCAAAGTGAAAAATGCACACAGCATTTGTTTTAGAAGTGACATATATCAATTTATATCAATAGCATGGCTGTGCAGAGTTTCTTTCAAACATGATACCCTTCAGGAGGGAGTTGCATTATTTTTATTTGTATTGCAGGTAGTGCCCAGTGATCCCAATCTAGATTGAGGCTCCATTGTGCAAGGTCCTGTACAAACACATAAGAACACGTGGTCCCTACCCTCAAGAAATTACTACTTAATATGTTTTTATTCTTATATGATATCTGCTTATCTCACTGTACAGAGCATATTAACTGTCCATCTGAGCATACTTGCATATTGTGTCCACTATGAGGAAGCCTGCAAGTATTTCGTACTTTATTTTCCCCCCTTCTTTGCTCAGAAGAACGTCTGTAAATGTTTTTAATCCACAATGAAACAGTTTTTTCAATTTAATTTGATGCTTCTCAGTGCAGGGATAGATATATGCAAATACAGGTTTTATTTACATTACGTGAGAGACATGGAATTGTGCAGTAGTGTTGACTCTTGCACACCTTGGATTGACTGAATAGTGCTACACAAAAGAATGTAGAGTCCTCCAAACCAGTGGTTCTCAATCTTTCCAGACTACTATACCCCATTCAGGAGTCTGATTTGTCTTGTGTACCCCCAAGTATCACCTCACTTAAAAACTACTTGCTTACAAAAGCAAACCTAAAAATACATTTTTAACCATATCATTATAAAATCAATTGGAATATAAATTTTGTACTTACATTTCAGTGTATAGGCTATAGAGCAGTATAAACAAGTCATTGTCTGTATGAAACAGTGCTTTTTTATGTAGCCTGTTGTAAAACTATGCAAATATCTAGATGAGTTGATGTAGCCCTGGAAGTCCTCTGTGTACCCCTAGGGGTACACGTACCCTTGGTTGAGAACTGCTTCTCTAAACCACTGAAGAGGGTGGGTATGTACCGTATATAATACACAGCCACATGCTTCTAACTCCTTCTATCCACGGAACTTGAAACAGATTTCATATGCTAATGATGTTAGCCTACACCTTTTGAAGTAGAAAAGTATTGATGAGGAAACTGACAAAAGTTAAGCGATTTGCCCAAAGTCACGAAATTAATCTGCAGCAGAGCTGGGAGTCGAATCTAGATCTACTCACTCTGTCTTGCGCATTGAGGACTGTTTCCACACTACTGAGAAGTCTGGAAACAAACTTCTCCACGTTATTGTACAGTCTGAATTGCAAAGTCTTAAGATTTAAAACATGGTAGCATAAAATAATTCCTTGAGTATACCATACCAAAATGCTATTTTAAATATTTAATTCAGCGTCTACTGATCTGTGTTTTGTGCACAGTGTGGGTTTGTGCATTTGAACTTTTTCTCTCGGCTCCTTCTTTCAGTGATCAGAGTATGGGAGAAGTGCATAACACAACATGTTTTTTGGGGAAAAACATTAAGTTTATCTGAGTTGACAGATTAAAATAAAGTTCCAAGTATCAGAGGGGGAGCCGTTTTAGTCTGAATCTGTAAAAAGCAACAGAGGGTCCTGTGGCACCTTTAAGACTAACAGAAGTAGACTTGCATCTGAAGAAGTGAGGTTCTTACCCACGAAAACTTATGCTCCCAATACTTCTGTTAGTCTTAAAGGTGCCACAGGACCCTCTGTTGCTTTTTAAAATAAAGTTGTTGGGTTTTTTTGTGTTTTTTTTTTTTAACTTTATTTTATTCTGTATAAACATAACAGGGAATTGAAGTAGTTATCCTCACTCCGTTTCAGACAACTCTTCAGCCTGTACTGTCAGATTTTTTTGCTTCCATACCTGTTCATATTTTTATTCTGTGTTCTAGCACCAATAACTGTCCGCAGCCTACAGGATCTGGCTCGCATTGCCATCCGAGGAACTATTAAGAGGCTAATACATCAAGAAACAATGAGCAAAAATGGAAATGGTCTGAAAAACCCTCCAAGGTTTAAACGAAGACGTGTTCGCCGCCGTCGCATGGAAACCATTGTCTTCTTGGATAAAGAAGTCTTTGCCAGTCGTATCTCAAACCCTTCAGATGATAACAACAACTGTGAGGAGATTGAGGAGGAGAGGCGAGAAGAGGAGGAAAAGGGTATCTCTGAACTGAAGCCAGACCCCCCTGTAAACTTTCTGAGAGAGAAGGTCTTGAGTTTGCCTTTGCCTGATCCCCTGAAATATTACCTGCTTTATTACAGAGAAAAATAAGTTTCTTTTTCATAGAAAGCAGAAAGGTAGACATAAAAATAAAATACTTCTTAGGGCTTGACAAATGTGTACCACTTGCTTGCCTGTTAACATGACCACACATGGCAGTAGGCTGGCTAGCTGGGGAATGTGGCTGCTGTATTCTTAAACATCATAGCTTTTTTTAAGTTTCCTCTCCTTCTTGGTTGTATGCTATAGTTTTATCCTGCAGCAGTGTTCCCTTTTAAAAAGCAAGCTGATGAAGTGCTCAGCTCCTTAGAGAGAAGGATATCATTCCCTGAAAACTAACTACACAGAGATGTCTATTGAAATCTCTTGGCTGCACTTTCACCAAATTGCAGTTTTAAATATTCTTAGGCAGTGCTCTAAAGACTTCATTGTCCATGCTCTCCTACTAACTTTGACACAAATGGAGTACACATTTGGTTTCATTTTTAAACGGAGATATTGATAAAATCTGACCTGGTAAACCTTATTTGTTCCAGTAATCTGCAAAAAACACAAACGTACAAAATCAGACTTTGGTAGTACTTCGAGGTATCCAGGTTTTGAACACTGAAACAAAGCACTGGCCACCTTTCGATTGGTGGGTCTCAGGTTAGCTATAAACCTTACATTTTTTTTAGATTTGAGGGGAAGAGGAATGTTTGGCAGGGAGTTGGTGTTTCCTTCACAGAAAACAGCTTGTTTTGTAAAATCCAGTCTGAGGTGAGATGCAAGCTATGTAAGGTTTAAAAAGAAATAAGGAGAGTGAAATTAATTTAGAGTTGCTAAACTGATCAGCTGACTTTCAAAGATTGCTAGAGTGATCAAGTTTGTGGCTGTTTCCTCTGGCACCACTTATAAAGTAATTCTGAAAAAATGGGTGAGAAAAGGACAAACCTAGCAAGGAGCTAAACTAAGACTGGTTCTGATAGCGCAATCAACAGACCTTATATGAGTTAATGTGTGACTGCTGTGCTGAACATCGTGTAAGGCAGGTAGTCTCAGGCATTCCTAGCCTGAACTAAAGGAAGTAGCCAGTGTCCTGGGAAATGAACCAAACTTTGTTTCTCAGAGGTTGCACAGAAAGTGGAAACAGTCTAGGAAGCCAAAGTGAGTGGTTATGCTACTGACACATAATGCTTAAGTGCCCTGTTTGGGGCTCTGCTGTAGCAAGGAGACTGCAATGCTGTTCACATATACCTTGTCCTTGTAGATTAGCAGGAACTAGATTTACAGCCTTACTAGTTCATTTAATTTTTGTTTGTTTCTTTAAGTAGCTTGTGTAGAAAGACTTTATAACCTGCAGTTTCATGGAGTATAAATTCTAATCTTTATTCTCAAGTCTTCCTGTAATGATGGTAGGAGGAGATTTATATTCATGTGTTGAGGGGAAGATTGCTTGATTATTTTGGCCTGTTTGAAAAAATCTGTGTACGGTATTGGGGCCCGAAGGAAACAATTGAGGCTGCATTGATTTGGATCACTCAAAGGCTAACTACATAATAATCCTATCAGTAGATAATCCAGCTATGTTAGAAGGATATTTCCTCATCAGTTGCAGTTGGTGGGTTTGATCTTGTGCTCATTTGTATGGTCTCCTCAACTTGCTAAGAGGAGTGAATGAAGATTGTTTTGCCAAAACACGTTAACCTGGACTTCATTACATGGTACCGAATCACACAATTTGCATTGACTGAGTTGTGTGTTTTAAATCTTGTGCCGCACTTTGAAAATGTAGGAATTAGTCTGTGTCTAAGCAATGCTTTTATGCTCACTCCCTTTTTAAAAGTCTCCAAATACCCACTCTGTACTTGTGACAATTAACATGTCTTTTTCTATAAAATACAATGTATGGATGTCCAATAAAATCCCTATGAACTGCATTTGTTGTGACCTCAGAGGATATTATTTTTAACTGTTAAACAGTCATGTTCCATGTTTGTCATAGATATATGCCTTTCTCTCCAGTGGCAAGACAATTTTTCACCCTTTTTCACGATTTGGGCTACCAATTCCCCCTCTTATTTATTAATTGCAGGCCTTTCTACAGATACCGTGTAGAAGTCTCCTATTTTTAAAATGGTCAATAACAACTTGAAGTGGATATTTATATGAATAATCCTATTTGTTGCTTCAGTTACTTTATCTTTGCATTTGGCACTGTTTGATGTTTTTTCCTATAACTATAAAAGATATTTTGTCAGATTTTCACCAGATTTGCCTTTTTTATTACATTTGCTAGATTTTGTAGGGCTCTTTAAAATGCATAGAAAAATATTTTTCCTGTGTATGTCTGAATACAGTAAATATACACACAAGCAGTTTGGGTTCTAGGTTGTCAGTGTCCCATTGTCAAAATAAAAAACATGGTAGAAAGTCTATATGTGTAATATAACTGTGAAATAGTGTGGTTTGTAGCCTGTAAATAAAGGGGAATTGTAAATATGATTTTCCCTGTGCACAAGCACTTGCACTGTAGTTTAGTACAGTAGATTTGTGTGTTTACTAGATTAACTGTAGCATACTGTTTTTTGTATAGTCCATACATTTTATGGAAATATTACCTGCTTTTCTGATTAGTGTTTATTTTTGTTTTCCAGATAGTCTGCATTTAAAATGCACGTGACTTTTGTAGATTTTGATAGAATAGTAAGTACATAAGGAAACAAGCTTCAAACTGTTGAAATCTTAAGTATGCAAATTGAAAAATAAGTGTGTAAAGCAATTTTTATTGTCATTTCTAATCTCATGAGGCATGCAAAAATGTCAAGCAATTGAAAACAATTTTATTAAAATGAGTGTTTCTATATCAATAAATGCAGTAATGACTTTTTAGCATTGCTTCTGCATCATGTGTTAAGAATACTTTGCAAAAATAAGTATTATCAAAACTACAAGAAGAAATTTCTGTTCTTAGAAAAGACAATTCTTAATGCCAAGCAATTATGTAGTTTACATTGATTTCATCTTAACTTGGAACATCATCTTCCAAAAGCAGCACAATTGGTGATCGCAAATCAGTAGCTAATGGAATAGTGGAAGATATGGTTGGCAGTTTGGAGCGCACATGGAATTGGTATGGATTTAATAAGTACCACAATATACTGGCAAGCCAGTTTCCTTAGCTAGATCTTTAAAATGTGAACTTAATAGTTACCATTCAGGGCTTCTGTCTCACTAGTACTGTGAAAACTCCATTTCAGCATCAGATTAAATGGAAAATCTTAATGCAGCAAGAAGAGTCAACTGCAGGTATTCTTCATTAGCAATAGATATATCTGTTGACCCTTAAGCTACAATATGATGATGATGTATAGATTTTCATCTTTATATCCTCTGGGTTAGTCTAGACAAATGTGTGTGTGGAGGTAACATATTCTTCTCCGAATCAAAACAGTAGGATAGTATGTAAATCTACAACTAATCCCTTCCGTTTCCATCCACTGCTTCCTAGAAATACTTTTACTACTTTGAGAAGGGATGAATGTGCCACGTCCTACCTAAGGAGACCAATGTAATTATTATTTGTGTCACAGAATTAATTAAAAAAGAAAGGGTCCTGTTTTAAAAGACTGTCTGTCATTAACAGGTAGGAAGAGTTTCTGAGAAGCCACCTATTGGTTACAAGTAACTGCTATTTGCCATTTTGTCTACTGTATGTATGTTAACATTTAAACTAGCTCTCAATAAGAGTGTTTTTATGGCAGTTGCATTTACAATACATCCTAAATCTACATTTGACTAGAGCCCATGAGAAATATTTCAAAAGGCGTTGGAGGGAAGCTTTTAACAACTTGCATATGCTTTAACTCCACTTCTTTACTATGAAACGTTATCCAGGTAAAAAATGCATGCTATCACAGCTCCCTGGAACGTGTCAGACACCACCAAGATGTTCTTAGTAAGGTGGAATTTTTGTTCCCGTCTGTTGAGTGAAACAGAGCATTTTTAAGCCAGAGACTTTTTTCTTTTTTTCTTTTCAAAACTGTAGTCCTGTGTCATTGGATGACAATTGGATATCTATTTATTTGTGGATATTTATCTATACAAAATGTCTCAAAGCTGTTCCTTTTTGTGGTGTCTCATGTTACAAAACAAGTACAGTATTTCATAATGTCTCATGGAGTTAAATGTATATTGTCTGAATTCAGAGTAGAGCTTCATGAACAGAGTAGAACTTGTTTTGCCATTGTATCCATTCTGGTCTCTGTGAGGCATTTGAGCGTGTATAACAGTATACCAATTACACTGAAGTTGTGTAAGTAACTTCCATAATTAAACCAGAAAAGTTATGTTCAAATATCTACAGAAACTACTTAACTTGCCAAGTTTTCGAAGTTCATTGATAATACCTGAAACTCCACTCAGCCCAGGAAGATGCTCAGAAATGGAATGTATAGAGCTATACCATTCTCTTGTTATGTACCTGCAACTCCTGTTGATATTCATTTGAGTTGTTTGCTGCTCCAGGTAACCAATAGTATGTAAAATCAACCACTGTCTTGGGAATCTGATAATAGCCCAGCTGAGCCTGAGTAAGGTCAGAATGTTTCAGGCTTACCCTTTGATTTTTGATTTCCTTTGAGACCTTGAGGCAGACCCTTAATATCATTTGAACATACTTCTTGTGGTTTAATTTCTTCTCTTATGGTACAGTACTATTAAACACATATAGGAAAAATATGGGCCTTTTTCCAAGGACTTGCTATGACTTAGCGATTTGTGTGTAATATGAATTACAGTGTACCCTTTAAATGCACGTTAATAATAGTATGTGTCTGCATGCCATGGATTTGTAAGAGCCAGTGTTGCAGTAATTATAGTTATACAAACTAAATGCACATGCACAGTAGCTACTCCCTTACCAGGCTTTTATAACTGTATGTAGAGGGTTGTATGTAGTGGGCCTAGTTCACACTTTCAGACTGATAGGACTGTAAAATTTGTAATTAACAAAAATAAGTGTTAACTGAGGGGCGGGGTGTGTGTGTTTGAAATCTCTCAAAACAAGACCTTCTCTGTGAAAACCTGATCTTAGTGATATTAATGGGTGCTAATATAATAAATAATAGTTGACAAACAAAAAGTAATGTTGTTATTCTTATACAGTTGATAAACTTGTTTTCCTCTTCAGATTTTGATTTTAATTTGTTAAAATAGAAGTGAGCTACTGTCCTATATTAACAAGAGAGCTGGGCTCATCTCACTTGTTTAAAGATACTGCATCCCTGCCTATTTATTGATATCAAAGTTCTCGTTATTTCATTCCTTATTGTTTTTTGAGATGGCATAAGATTATATAGTGACTTCTAGTCACAAGAACTGATTTCTTCTCTTGATACCCCCAAAATAATTTTAATTGTTTACAAGAAATAATGGAAAAATGTTAATTTAGAATCAGATCTTTACTGCAGAATGTACTTAACACAGGCTAGTAGGTGCCAAAAATTATTTTTTCCCTTATAACCTCTCCTGCTTTGGTCTTCGTAGAGGAAATCAATTTATAAATAAAGTGCCTATAGGTTTTTGATATTTACATAATTCTTCCTTTGTTTCCCCCTTTTCCCCCTGTAATTTTTTTAAAAAGAACAAGATATTACATGACTGATTTGTAGGTATAGTAATTACTTTTTGCAATAAATATTGTTTATGAAACTAACTAATTTCACAGTTGGTTACATACAATAACAATCATGTATTGTGTCAAGACAATATGTATGGGAGCTCAGAGACATGAAAGGCCACATTTTTTTTGTGCTTGTAAATTATTGTTGCATAAATTGGTTGTACATTTAGGACCTGATCCTACAAACACAGCCAATGAGACAACTTGGGCATTAGTTGAATAATGCCAGTACTTTAGGCATTCGCAGAATCAAGCCCTTGTTTTACATGTACAAAAACGCCCTAGCTCTGGTAGCTGGGTGTCCAACTGGTGAATAACACGTGCAACCTATTTTGCTAGCAAAAGTGGTGATTCAAAATCTATGCTCTTGGGACTGAATTTTCAAAGGGTGACTGAAAATGTGCCTGCACTATTTCTGGATATTCTTCTTTGTGGAGTATGCAGAAGCCAGTATTTGTGTGCCTTTTTTGGCAGACCCTTGCAATTGTCCATTCAGATTGTTCAAATGCAAAGTTTAATGTCTTGTGGAAGGAGAAGAGATAGAGGTCCTCAATCTAAGCACAATAAATTATATATACCACTGATTTCAAAATATTTTTGTATGGAAGAGGGATGGGTTTTGGCCATTATTGGGCATAGAGTACAAGTATGTGCACAAACTCTCTTCTGTCACTCCCAACAGCTGTTAAGTTTCAAACTTTGTTTCCAGGACTGCACATTTGTTTTGAATATCATTTGATGCTGATGGACAAACAGGTAAATTAAATACATAAACAAAAGGGAGCTATGATGGCTAGTGTTCCATAATAAAGACCTCAACAGCAATCTCTTTTCCAAACAGAAAAGACAAAATGAGTAGGAGAAGACATTAATTTCAAACATCAGCTTCATTTTCAAATGAAGGTTGATTTTTTTTAAAGTAACTATGAATAGAATCTTCCTATTCAGAACTGTTCCCTGTGTGTATAGTTATTAATGGTCCAGTTCTGCAGATGATAGCAACTGGGTGCACTGGTATGTTTGCATATTATCTATTGCAGGATCAAGGCCCAAAATATGTTGTTACCCAAGCCAAGGCAGCTATAGGGAAAGTGCACTGAATTCTAGTCTGGCTTTAGCAATGGAATTCATTAAACTTTGATTGCAATGTCTTTGGGAGATGTGTGAGCCAGGAAAATTATTCATAAATGATCTGGAAAAAGGGGTAAACAGGTGGCAAAGTTTGCAGACGATCCAAAATTACTCAAGATAGTTAAGTCCAAAGTTGACTGTGAAGAGTTACAAAGAGATCTCATAAAACTGGGTGACTGGGCAACAAAATGACAGATGAACTTCGCTGTTGATAAATTAGGATTGCCAATTTTGGCTGGACATATTCCTGGAGGTTTCATTACATGACATAATCTTTAATTAAAGATTAATCTTTAATTTCAGGAGACTTCAGGGCAATCCTATAGGGTTGGCAACCCTATGATAAATGCAGAGTAATATATGTTGAAATACATAAACCCAACTATACATACAAAATGACTGGGTCTACATTAGCTGTTACCACTCAAGAAAGAGATCTTGGAGCCATCGAGGATAGTTGTCTGAAAACATCTTCTCAATGTGCAGTGATAGTCAGAAAAGCTAACAATGTTAGGAACCATGAGGAAAGAGATGATAAAATAGAAAGTAGCATAATGCCACTCTATAAATCTGTGGTTTGCCCACACTTTGAATTCTGCATGCAGTTCTGGTCACTGGCTATCTTGATTATCACTTCAAAAGTTTTTTTTCTCTTAATTAATTGGCCTCTCAGAGTTGGTAAGACAACTCCCACCTGTTTATGCTCTCTGTATGTGTGTATATATATCTCCTCAATATATGTTCCATTCTATATGCATCCAAAGAAGTGGGCTGCAGTCCACGAAAGCTTATGCTCTAATAAATTTGTTAGTCTCTAAGGTGCCACAAGTACTCCTGTTCTTCTTTTTATCTAAAAAAAGACATGCTGGAATTGGAAAACATACAGAGAAGAGTAAGAGAAATGATTAGGGTTATGGAACAGCTTCCGTGTAAGGAGAGATTTAAAAGATTAGGACTATTCGTTTTAGAAAAGAGATGACTAATGGGAGGAGGGATTATTATAGAGATCTATAAAATTATTAGTGGCCTGGAAAAAGCAGAGGAAGAACTGTCATTTACCCCTTCATGTAACACAAGAACCCGGGGTCACCCAGTGAAATTAATCAGTTGATTTAAAACAAACATAAGGAAGTACTTCACACAATGCACAGTCGAGCTGTGGAACTCACTACTAGGTGATGCTATGAAGGCCAAAAATATACCTGAATTAAAAAAGAATTAGATAAGTTCATGGAGGATACATCCATCAATGGCTATTAGCCATGATGGTCAGGGATACAACCCCATGCTCTGGGTGTCCCTAAACTCTGACTGCCAGAAGCTGGGATGGAACAACAAGGAATGGATCATTCAATAATTGCCCTGTTCTGGTCATTCCCTCTGAAGCATCTGGCACCGGCCACTGTCAGAAGACAGGATGGCTAGCTGGATCATTGGTTCGACCCAGTATGGCCATTCTTATTTTCTTAAAATCAAACTGGATTTTTTTTAAAGGTTCCAAGCTCATAGCTGATGGTTAGAAAAACCATATTACTTTAGTAATCTGAAGAAACTTGATCTAGAAGACACTGACAAGTGTGGGACATTTCTTGGCCTTTTTACAGTAATTTTTCAGAGTAGAACTGCACCTAAGTATTTGTTATAATGCTATACTGCTCCAACAGATTTCAGTCTGATTGGAAAGAGAAGAGATGTGGAGCCACCACAGAGTCAGAAGAATACATGCCATTCAGGGCCTCAAGACTTCAATCAGAATCTTGTTGCCTTATTTTATAAATCCCAGAAAGGAAGGAATTTAACTTGTTTCAATTAGAACTTCAAGCTGCCATTAATCTAAGGCTATCTGCTCTTTGGATGCCAGCAGTTTGAATTTCATGAAGACTGAAGTGGATATTTTTTAGCCTTTCACAGTACGTAATCACGAGGGATTTTTGTTGGCCACTAGAGGTCACTCTGTTCATAAACAAAAATCAAGTCTACAGAGTAAAGGTGGAAGACTTCCAGCAAATTTGCCTAGTTTTCAAACTGGTGCCAATGTAAACAGACAGAAAATTGCTTGAGGGTTAGACCATAAACCTGGTGTAAAATGTCTGCTTTTTCTGGCTGGGAAGTGAATGACTTTTAACATCAACTATAAGATTACCACCTAAAAGGTTTGGTCAGATATAATGCAGCAGCCACAAACTATTATAATACGGTTGGTTCATTATGTCTCTGCGAAGAGAATTACAACTAGTGTGTATGTGTCTGCGGGGAATTATTTTGGTAACATTCCGGAATATATTATCTAAACCCTGGTTTGGAAGGTCATTAAGTATGGGAAAATGGCTTTAAAAAAAAAAAAAAAAAAACAAGCTGGCAAAAAATCCCCAACGTAAAATGCTCAAATAATATAAAAGGCTTGGGGACAGAGGGAACCACACAAAGCAAGGAAATACAGGATGAAGGCTAAAACTCCATTAACTCATTCTGGCATGCTTGCATTCTAGAACACCTATGTCTGTAGCCTAATGTTGAGAAAATCTGTTAGGGCTAGAACGCCATCCTCACGTCCCCTAGTTTCCTGGGCTTTGAAGGTTTAAATCAGACTCTTGTTAATTATGTTGTTGTCATTTTAATTGTATTTTACAGTTTACAAAGTGGAAACAATTACTGACTTAAAAAGAACTTTCAGTGGATCCCGCAGACAGAGAAGCCTGGAAATTTGCCATGTTCAGTGTTCCTGAAATAGCCCTATCCACTAATGAACTTCCATGCTTAATACACAAATTTAAAACTGCACATCGCTTTTAAAAATCATTATGAAACTTCCAGACTCCAAGTTTAAGCTTTTTATAAAAGGCTGGATGTCCAGTATGAAGAACCATTCGGTCTTCCCTTCACTTCTGAATTTTCTCATACAATGCAAAACATGGGCGCAGGGGGTTGAATTTCCATAATTTGGATAGTTAGTATCACTATTTCCAACGCTGGGTTCATTGTGTTACTTTATACAATAAATAAAAGGCAATTTAAAAAAATGCCATATTTTTTTACATGTGGGGCATGGCATCCCATCAACAAAGCATTTTATTAGTTGATCAAATTAGTCCATATTGCAACAATCAGAGAATCCTAGAAATGAGAGATGGGAATGACAAGTTAGGTCATTTAGTCCATTTCACTCTTGCGTTCCTAGTCTGTGCTGGATTGCTCCTTACAGCACTGTTTATCTTCAGGTTATTTATCTTAGTTAGCCACTAACTGTATAGAACAAACCCACCACTATATTTAGCTGAATATTGCTGATTTATTTTGTTATTTGTAGCACCATATGAAATTGGGGACCCATTGCACTGTACTCATGGTGCTGGGTCTACGCTTTATTTTTAGCATGCCAGCTCAGAGGTCAGAACTAGCGCAGTCTCCTCCAGCTGGAATTTACATCTCCAGCTTGAAGTGTAGACCTACCCTAAGCGACAGATTAATACGTGACTTTCCCAAGGTCAGGCAGAATAAGTTAAACCCAGCTCTCCTGAGCCCTGGGCCAGTGCTTTAGCCACAAAGCCATCCTTTCTTTCGCCTCTACAAAGCTGACTTTACCGATGTCCGAGAGCTGTTATTTGCACTTTTAAACAAATGTGGAAATGTGCCAAAGAGGAACGTGAGGAGTTAATTTACTATTCCAGCTGGGAGCCAAGGCGGGAATAAGTCAAAATCAATTGTGGGGGACTATGTACAAACTTTTAAATGAGGGTGGGGGAGCAGTGTGATCTCAAATAATGTACATTATGGCAGAGGGGGTGGAGGTTACACTGTCAAACTGCCTTAATTTAATTGAAAACACATGTTGATGAGTCCCCTCCTCCTCCTGGACCTCAAGGCTGGGAAACGTTTTTGTCAGCTCCCTACAGTTCAGAATCAGGGAAAGTACACTCCAGCAAACACAATGCTGGTCAAATCTACAGTTGTTCCCGGCTTCTTGCTTTTTCTTCTCTTGCCTGATTTCTCCTGCTCATGTCCTAGCCGCTGCTTGTGCTTTAGGACTACAGTAAGATGCATGCATCTGATGCTGGAAAACATCCCTGAAGTTCCACCTCAGACAAACATATTGTAAGTAGCTGATTTAATTTTACTGCTTATTTTGCATGATCAGCCTTTGAGGAGAGGAAAGAAAAGCCATGCTTTCTACACCTTGCTTTTCCTGCAGGAATGCCTGTATTGCAAAAGCCTCACCTCTTCAGAGATTGTCTCACTTAGCATCAGTTAATGATATTTAACTGGACACCTACGGGAAACTAAAAAACAACTAAGATCACCAGAAAATGTTTTTTGAGTCTCCAAAGCTAACCCCTAAGCAGCGTTTGTTTAAAGGAAGACGATAGATCACCTTTTACTATTGGAGAGAAAGCTTTGGGGAAATGGGGAGGCACTGGGTGTTCCAGTTTTGTGTATGCAAAGAAACGGTGGTTTTGTTTCTTGCTTATAAATGCAACTCCATTCCCTTATCTACTTTTTCCTGTAGGTTCTTACTTTCCAGACCCAACTGGAGGAAGGGAGAGGGGAAGAACTGAAGGTTTATTTGGGATGCCAAACAATAGTGATAAACCTTATACATTCTTGAAAATCCACTGGGTTGATAGTACTTTTTTGGAAGGGGGTTACAGTGGGGAAGACTATGAATTGTTGGCTGTGCCTATTTCAATGGAAGATTGGAGTAACAAAAAGAGAGGGAGTTCATGTAGCCTTTTGAGGCCAATCTGGGGCTTCTGTAGAACCTCTGGTAATAGATGTGGAAGAGCAAACTTCCTATGCTTTTAAGGAATGGTAAATTCTAAAACTACAGAATGGTTTTAAGACATATCTAGCCCGTACCAAAGTATCTTTACACATGTTATCCAGATATGATTTCTTGGTTTGGAGGAATTGGGCAGTGTCAAAAGCAGACAGGAAATTGTTAAAGATGTATAAATAGTTTTGTTCTCAGTTATGTTGCTGTTGATTATGGAATTTGTTCAAATTAACTAGCTGAGGATCACTTTCATGTGACTCTAATGGACCAAATTCTGATCTCAGCTGGGGTGTCTATCTTAGCTTTTTCTCCCTAAAATTTTTCCACTGTTGTTACTAGTGCAGCTTTACTCCTGGCACCAATGGGACCACTGCAGGAGACAGTATGCCATCAGCCACTGGCATTTTAACCACTATGACATATTCCCGCCCTGAGAGTGGTTAGACAACACAGTGGTTCAAATGTTAGCAGTTCACACTACTACTACTACTACTCCTGGTACTTTTTGCATGTCTAAAAGCTTAAAAAATCTAGTTATTTGGGTTAATGTGACAGGCAAAGGTAGCAAACTACTGAGATCTGAACGGGATTATTCAGGCTTGGGCCCAGATGTCAAATTAAATAAGAGCCATCCCATTTTGATGTATATTCCTGCACTGCGTTTAATATTTCAGACACTTTCTGAGGAAGATTTGTGGCTCAATCCAATGTGGTCCATCTAATTAAAAGCAAGGTTCATATTGATAAATCTTTATGGATTACCTGAGCCAAGTTAAATATTCTCTGTTGTTCATAGATGACTGCAAAGATATACAAATAAAAAAATACACTGGCTCTCTGGCCGTCCTGAGGATTTTATAATCTAATTGAAATGCATAGTCCTAAGAGGCGGCTTTCTGTTTTATCTGTTATTAAAATGTTTAATAATTCACATGCTGTTTAAAAGTTGCCAACGATCAAAAGGTACATCTTAAAAACGCCAACTGTTCCAGATTTTTATGACACAGTCATACTTCTTCCTCTCAGGAGAAGGCACACTGCATCTGTGGGAGGAGCATCCAGAGGTCTGGCAAAATTAACAGCCAGATCATGAAGTTCTTATTTGGAGTAAAAAATATGGAATTATGTTCATAAGTCATAGTTTGATATGAACAGACCGTACTGGTATGAAATACAAATACGAACACCCAGATCCTGGGCCCCAGCTCTGTCTGTGCCGCTATAAAATCGAAAGCAGCTGCAAGTCCCAAGATGGGCATTCCTCTGATGGAGGCAGTGATGGGTGGTGTAGATCCAGTGTAGTTGGCTCCAGTGCCACTCTCTCTCTCTCTCTCTCGAGCACCCAGTGTAGGGAAGCGGGAGGAATTGTGGCCAGCACAGACTGTGCTGCAGCAATCTCCTGCTACAGGATGGCCCTTGGGGAGCTTTAGCCAGCTGGTGTAACTTAGAGCAGCCCTTAGCCTGATATAGGTGATCCCAAGACTGACTTAGATCAATCCCCAGGATTGATAAGCTGTTACTGGCTCCTTTTGATTCTCATCCCCCGCAGCTGGGTGCAGCTGAGGATCTGGCCCCAGTGTCTGGCTTTAGCAGTGGAATATTTGGTAATGAAGTCTGTTCATTTTATTCTGAGTATGGAACATGATGGCAGTAATGGCTACATGTGTACAGATAAGTAAGCTATAAAAATGCGTGATGTATAACTGCAAATGTATTTTGGCTGTCGTCCATTCCACTGGAACGGGATTTGCCAGATGTGATTTGTTGGTTACCACTGGGACTAAGGCGGTTCGTTTAGCCAACAGCCCAAAGAAGGCAACAGCTGTGAAACATACACGCCGAAAATTTCAATAGGTCTTTAACCTTCTAAGCCATTTGTTTTATAGCATGACATTTCCAACCATAAACTATGAAACATGTTGGTATGGGGAGAAGGCACCAGTGGGAAGAAGTTCCCTGTAGCTGGAGGCTAATGGATTCCAATCATATTATACATGGATTATTCTCCTTTGCATTATATGTAGAGCTACTTCTGAGTTATGTGCTACAAAATTTAACTCAGGGTAGAAGGAAAGAACATGCAGCTTCTGTGACCTGAACTCGTTGCTGGCATGAATTGAAGATGATCCAGTCAGTCCACCTCCCTTTCACGGAGTTTGTCACTAATTATGCATTTTCTGTGTCTGTCCAATCTGAAATTTTGCCTTCCCTCGCTGTTTTTGCAGCATACTGTCTCAGCTGCTGTTCTCCTCCCCAGACATGGCTGCATTTAGTGGGTGAATCATGTATGCATGTAGTTTGTGAAACTCTTTGGGATCACTGGGGATAAAAGTTGTGATATAAAAATTTAGCATATTTGCCTTAAGAAACCATATTGAGCAAATGTGTCCTTGTTGGAAGTGCTGCTCCATTCACGTTGTTTCTATCCTCTTGCCCAAAATTTCTGTTGCATGGGTGGACTGGGGGGAATGTGGGGGAATTGAGCAGTTAACTTCCTCTCGGTATATTACACATATATGTTTAATACAAAGTGTTATCTCTTTCCAGTTCATCCTCTTTATTTAGGCTATGTAAATAGCCCTCAGAATTAAACCCTTCAGTGTAGATCAGAATTTTCTCTCTGAAAACCTCAGTTTATCAGAAGGAAAATAGGAAAGATGATTCAACAATCACTCTTTTCCCTTGGGAAGCACTTCTGCATCTTTCAAGTGAGATGGAAAATCTTATGGTGACGAAGATCCCAAGATGCTCTTTGTAAGGGCAGTGGTTACCAAATTCTAACTTGGGTACTTGTATTCTGCCTCACTACTCCACCTCTGCCCTGCAATTTCAGCAGAATCTTCTTTCCTCTTGCTGTCCTGAAATAAAGCATAGAATTTCTGTGTGCTGTTTATACAGCTGCCGCATTTCCTCAGAGAGGTGGCAGTGTTACAGTAGTGGGTGGGTGAAGCAAATCATCATCTTTCTCTAAGCAAGTGCCTCTATTTGCATGTGTGTGCACAGGCAGAGTAAAGATCTATGGGCTGTGGCTCGAAACAAGCGGAACAGATTCTACTAATGAATCAATATAAAGGCATGCAGCAGCAATTCATCTTAGACTAAGAAAGTCTATGTCTCCTTGTTGGACCCATTGATGGGGATAAATTTACCTTTGTGCTTCTGAAACTTCCTTTTGTTGCTCCTGGATCAGATTCGGTGCATGTTTTCAGGAGCTCAGGAGGAGGGGAGAGCGGGCTTTATGTGATTTGGGCAAAGTCTGAACAGTCAACATATGGGCAAGATCCAATTCATTGAGGGAGCCCTGCTGCTTGCGGACATGAATTCCGAGAAGAGGCTGATCTGGTTTGATTAGGATCAGACTGTAATCTCCTCCCTGCAGAAGAGAGCCCCTAGCTGCTGTTCTCACTTAATAGATCAAATTATCTGGGATCACTTGGGTCAGCAGTTGGCCGTGTAATCTGCCAATTTGAAAATCTGTCTCAGGGCCAAATATTTATTCTGTCTGGGGTGCTGCAGACAAAGGCAAGTCAAAGTGTTAATGGTATGAAAGGAAAGTGAAATACATTTTTAGTTACTACTGAACTAATTCCTAGAAATTCTGTGTTGTGTGGGAAACTGAGCGAGGTGGTTATGGCCTGAAATGCCATCTTCTGTTTAAACGGCTGCCATTTCATCACACTAACATCCACAGACCAGGGCCAGATTTCCAAACGAGCTCTGCATATTGGCTGCTGAGTTATGAAATTCTTGTCCTAAGTGTCACAATGGGAGCCGCTGGGAGAATCTGGGCCCAATTGTGGGTGCGGAGCACAGAAAATCTGGTGCTGAGCAATTTAGGAAGACTGGTCTCAGGAATAGCTCCGGATTTTAATTAAAGTGTTACCAGTATTCCCCTCTCTCTGTAGACCCTTAAAGTTAAGCAGTCCAGCAGTAAATTCAAAAGAGAACAACAGCTGGCTCTATAGCGCAAGGCTCTCAACACTGGCTATATTTGATTTTTCCTGCATTTTCATCCTTAAATGTAATCTGGTTTACTGATACTTGCTACCGACAAATATTTCCCCTTGTCTCACAGGCCTGGTCTACACAAGAAAGTTGCACCTGCCTAACCTCAATCTATTTTTAAACCAATTTAGATACACTGATGCCTGGACACTTATTTTGGTGTGAGGGCCTTATTCTGGTTTGGCATAAACAGATGCCTAATTGACTTAAACTAAACCACATTAATCCTGGTTTAAACCAAAATGAGCATCCATGCACCCATTTTACTAAATGAGCTTAAATTAGCACCGTTAGCTAAACCAGTGCAACTCTGCAAGGCCTTGGAGACTTAGGGTGTGTCCACATCAAAAGCTGTGCACAGGATAGCCCGCTCAAGCTAGCTTGAACCCAGTTGAGATCGCACAAGCTGCAGTGCAGGTTAGCAAGCCAAATATGTACCCAAGGTTCATGTTGGGCTTGTTCCGCCTATAGTGTCTTTACTGATACCATGGTGTGCTCGGGTAGACTAGCCCATGCTTAGCTTTCACTGTGCAGATGTATCCTTAGAGGGACAGATCCTCAGCTGGTATAAATTTTCATAGCGCTAATGCATGTTAATTAAGATCTCTTCAATGCTGAGTAAAGTTCAGCCCGGTGCAGAGGGGCAGCATAAGGACTATACAACAGTTGGGTCTCACTGAAATGGTACTTTAACTGCATTTGCATCCAATGGATCTGCAGGTACTCAGCCCCTTGGACAGTCAGGCCCCAGTATCTCAAATTGGGCCACCCCACAATTAGCAGCCATTTTGGAAAACACAGCTGTTAACCTCCCTGTGTCTCAGTTTCCCTAGCTGTAAAACGGGGATAGCAATGCTCATCCACCATTGTAAATCACTGAATTCTAGAGATGAAAGTGAACTGAGGTGTGCAAGTGGCCGCCTGAGCTGAGAAGCCAAGAACTGAATGAGCCGTGAAGACTCCGTTTTCATCTGGCCCAGCTTGTTTTCCCTTCGTGGCAGGGCTAATGCCCTTTGGCAGACTGCTGCCGCTCTTGTCCTGGGGCTTAATGGAAGAAGTCAGTATCCAGGGCCATCACTCTGCCTCTTTCTGCCACCAAGAAGTTCATTTAAAAACAGTGCCTAATTGCTCCCTTCCCCAAGAAATGTCGGGGATAATCCCCATGTCCTAGCCATTAACTCTGGTAAAACAGCCTCTGCTGTCATGTCTTTGCTAATAACAGATGGGCAGCTGACATCTGCTCAGCCAGTTCTGGGGTGAATGGTCCGAGAACTACCAAAATCTAATCCATTGCTGTGTAAAGCACCTTGCGTGTGAAAGGTGTTACATTAAAGTAAATTCAGTGCTAGCAATAATTTCTGTGGCATTGCAATATTCTTGCAATAAATGACTTGCAGTTGGTTAATTGCCTAGGTAACCTAGTGATGTGTGTATGTAAAAGCATAAATTAACTAAATACAAATGAAAACTGATTCCTGAAGCCATTGATTGCTTTGTATGTTCTCATTGTTAATGATTCAACATACTGATTTCGGGAAGGATTATTCTGCTAACAGCTGACAGGATCAGAAACAATACAACATAATTCCTCAGGTTGGACTGTTACTATCTGATTTCAAATCCCCTTGTTATCATCCATCATTCTTCATGCTTCCCCGGGTGAACTTCACCGGGGAAGGTGTGTTGGTATTTCTATGGCAAATGCGAGATTATCCACGTATTTCAACCCAGTCTCCTGGTCCTAACTACGGCCCTTTACAGCAGTAAAGGCAAAATTTGCCATAGCGCATTGGACAATGAAAGGCGCCAAATGGATGCACGTTCCCTGTAGAATTGTTTCTACTTCTTTACTTAGCACTTATTTTATCTAATAAGCAGTCAACATGTAATGTTTTAGGGTCCAAGTCAGTGCAGTTACACAGAGAGCCCTTTAAGTTTGCGACAATGGACTCTGCTAGTTCTAAATGAAATGGCACGAACTGAAAATGCAGAATGGGAGAAGCCTTTGAGTCCGGCAGCACTTTGGAGCTCATTTGAAATGCTAACTGGATGAGGCTATTCAGTCAGATTTGACCATTTTAGGGCCAAAATTTTGGCCCTGCGCTTTAGTAAGAGTGTCCGCAAAACTGTGTGCATGCTTGTATACACCAGCATGTGCAGCTCCATTTCAGGCAATGTGTTTGCAAAGACAGTGCATGCGCACATGAGGGAGTCTGCCTGCAAATGTAGGGTTTCATGTGTGCTCCTCTGTGCACCTGCAGCTGGAAACTTGGCCTCCGTGCCCATTTGGAAATCCCGAATCCTTGTTATGAGTCTCTAAAAATAGACCCACCTGCATTCTGGCAACGAGGGGCAAAGTTTATGCTTTAGTTAGGTTTGCCCAAGTTGCATGTGCAGTTACCACATTTTGTGCATGCAAGTTTGGTAATTGCACAGGTAATCACAGAACATTAACCACTAGCAATCAGAGTAATTGCGTGTTACAAACTTATGCAATTGATCACCTGACTCCTTTCAAAATGTGGCAACTATGTGTCAGATTCTTAAGAAATGAAGGTGGAGCTCATAAATCTAGGGAAGCTCAGACTGCCTCAGCAAACAGTGGTAGCCACTCTATCATCCCAGAAAGGGTTATTCATCTGATGTAGTTTCTCAAGCAACTTTAGGCCTCACATGCTGAGGTCTAAAGCACCAGGACAGCTAATGATGTTCGTTGCTAATGGATAATCTCGCTCTCAGATGTACACTGACTGATATCCTCTCACTTTCAGGGATTTACGCTTCAATCGCATCAAAGAGATTCAACCTGGAGCCTTCAGGAGACTGAAGAACCTCAACACACTGTAAGTTGCCCCCATCTTAAAAGACGCCCAATCTTAGTGTGGTCATGGTACGGAGAATGGAAGAAATCAGAAACATGAGACCCTCTTGGTTTTGCAATGTAATTCTCGCTTTTAGAAATTAAAGGAGTTATTGGAACACTGCAAGTAACAACTCCAGCATGTTCACTCATGAGTTAATTTCCTCCTAGCCCCCATGAACCAAGATAGCAGCATAATATCAAAACAAGATAACTTAGCATGAAGATAAAGATGCAGGTCCACCTGTTGGTGGAGGTGCTGTCTGCCCCGATCATTACAGGAACCAAACAGGTAGTTTAGTGCCAATGTGACAGGCACCATTCTCTGGGCTGGGGGAGCTTAGACATATAATGGACTAAAGATGTTTGGGTTAGATAAAGAGTATGTGCCATACGTCTAACTGCTATATAAATGCATTGGCCACTCCTAATGGCTTAGCGAAGATATCAGTCCTGTGGGTTTGTTTAGCTGTGCCCAGAGCTGTGGGATGCAGCTAAATTCTTTGCATACAATTTTCCCCCCAGTCCAACCCAGGCAACATTTCTTATCATTTTCAGTGAAAGCTGGAGTTTAATGACTTCCATTTGAGCAATGAAACTGTCTTTTCTCGTGGTGCATCCTGCCAGCTGCCTAGGACACGTACAGCCAGTAGAGCTTAGAGAAGCCCCTAAGGACAGTTTTGGCCTTGGCTGACCCAGGAACAGATGAACAGAGCAGTGGCTTAAAGCTATCTTTCCCCATCCCACCCCCCTTGCCTGCCTCAGCTACACAGCTGAAGACCAGGACACCCTGTGCACATACCACTCTTGGGTGGTTACCCTCCAGTTACTCTGTGATATTCTGTAACCCTAGTGTGAGATGAAGAACCAATATCCACATACTATCTTTGCCTTCACTAGCTGCACTAAAATAAGTGTGTTCTGCCGAGCTGCTGGTGCTCACTCCAAGTCTAGCACTTCCCATTGCCCCTCCTAGTGCCGGTGGGAATTCGACCACAATCCCTTCACTATAGTCTTACTTGTGAGCCAGAATAGACCTTGCTACTTGTTCCACAGGGTAGGACTGACCTTAGTTTGGTTTGGGGAGCCTTTATTGTAACAGCGCATGTTTTGCATTGTAGAGATCTCTGGTTCCTATTAATATTTGACCTTTTGTACTTGAAGCGTCGTTCTGGGGCTTGCTAGTTTATAACATTCAGGAACGGGGACTCCATATTCTTTGGCCTCTGACAATACCCATCGGTTTATTAGAGCCTTCAGCAAGATTTGCTACTGAACCATTCACTGACAACCTCCCCCTCCGTACTTGAATTAAAGGAAATTATAGAAGCCTTTGTTGTAGTTGTAATGAATACCAAGAGGAAAGCTCCAAGTGCATTTTTCAGAATGACTTTGTGGCCAGGTTTTTGTGTTCTTGGATCTAAACTTAAAAAGAAAACCTCAATCAGATTCCCAGTCTGGCCTCTTGAGAAGCCTAAACTCTCCAGTCTAGAGAACCAGGGTAGTGAAAGGATTGTGGCAGGAAGATCCATGCAATAAGGATTTCAGTTTAGTTTGTGAGGGGAGGCTGCCTGTGTTCTTAGTGTCTGGTGTCTTTATCAGAAAGAACCACTTCATTATTGACTTGGTTTGTTCCTGTCATTGGAGCCGGTTGGCCAAACCACATGCATCCTGCAGAAACCTTCCTCTAGAGGTTCTGAGCCAGAGCAAACCAGGTGGAAAGGAAAGAGGTTTTCAGCCAGCCTTGAATTATGGACATCAACCAACTCTCATGATTTTTTTGTGAGTCTCGCAACTGGTACTTGCATCTTTCCTACAGTCCCATCTCATAGAATTAAGGGATTACCTGAGAATCCAGGCCCCACATTTCTATGATTCTATGAATCTCTACTTCTTTTTTTTTGTTTGTTTTTTTAAGTTTCTAGTCCTCATGGTTGCATGAAAAATCTGGAACCCATGAAGGAAAATGTATTCTAAAGACTCAGAAACCAGCAGACAAATAAAATGAATCTGAAGTTGTTTTTTTTTAAAAATACATCTCATGATATGGAGGTGGGGGTCTGGCTGGGGATTTTTAAGTGCTTTTTGCTTGGTTGGTAGCCATCTGCTAGACATGGGTAAGTATGCAAACCCCAGACTTTTGCTTGGCAGTTGCATAGCTGGGGCCTCAGTGCCCATTTTGCAAGATGGCTTTTGCAGATGCAATCAGTTGAGCAAACACAGGGTATGGGGCAGGTGTTGTCCACATCAGGTCCTGCATGAGGGGTGAAGTCAACACCAAACTCCTTGTTCTTCTTGACTGTGTTGTAACAAGAGGCTATTGGTACAGGTTTGGGAGTTAGAACTAGCTCTTTCTGGCTGTGCCACTGATTTGTAGTGTGGCCTTTGGAAAGTCCCTTAACCTCTCTGCCTTAGTTTCCTCATCTGCAAAGTGGGAGCAGGAATCGCCATTTAAGTACCGCTCACCGTGTTGTGGAGATGCTCGTAAATGTGCCCTACAAGTGCTAGGAAGCTTTTAGGGTGGGCAGTCTTGGCTAGAAACAAGTCCTCAAATCCTTCATCCAATCCCTCCTCCCACAGAGAGTAACATGTACCACTGGGAGGATTTCAGTCGAGGGGTGGCAGCAGGGATGTGTGTGTGGTTGTATAAGGACGTGGGATGTGGCTGCAGGCAGCAATGGTCACCCTCCACCTTGGAAGGTGAGATGACCACACTGCAGAGGATGAGCTGCAGCCTGCACCTTGCAGCAGGCCCTGGGTTCGCTTGTTGGCATGTTATGGAAAGTTTAAATACATATTTCTGAGTTGTTTAATACAAGCTCTCATTGTAATGCAAAGAACATCCCAGTGTCTGGCTATCATTTCACCCTGAGGTGGAAAAGCAGATTTTGATTGAGTAAGCCTTATGTATATTACTTAGAAGACATGGGTCGGACCAAAAACCTGGGATCCCAGCACTTGGACAAAGTTTGGATCAGGGTCCAGGTTTTCCAGACGAGTTTTAACTCTCTAATGAGCCAAACCAAAAGCCCTGGATTCAAACAGACCCTTCGAACTTCCTCCAAAATTTGGATCTGATAGTTGGGGCTTCCTCCCATCTTTACTGTAAATAAATCGTTACGTTACTGGACTGGGATTCAGTCTGGTAGCAGAGGCCCCAATGTGCAGTGTACTGTATAAACACTCCCTGAGAGACCGTCCTTGCCCCCAAGAGCTTAGTCTATACAGACAAGGAATGGGAAGAGGCACAGAGATTTCACCACGGGCCACAAGGCAGATCACTAGCAGAACCAGGAATATACAGCCCAACTTTCCTGACTCCCAGTTCAGTCTCCTAGCCACTGGACCACCGAGCTCAGTTCTCTTGGGGTGACATTGACGTCAATGGAGCCAAGATTTCACTATTAATCTCTCTCTGCCTCAATCCCTATCTTGTAAAAGGGGGATAATCTGATTCCTTTCTCTGGCCCTTTGTCTCATCTCTACAGATGGTAAATTTTGGGGGCCAGGGACTGCATCTGCACTGCAGCCAGCACAATGGGGCCCCGATCTTGGTTGGACTCTGTAGGCATGCTGTAATACAAATACAAAATCACGAGAGAGTGTAATTTTTTATTCCTGTGTGCTAAGTGCTCTGTGCTAAGCGAGAGAAGTTGTTCGTTCTCGTTCCAGTTCAAGTGCACTCAGTGGAAAGTATTGTCATGGGGCTGCTTTTGCTTAATTGAGCCATCTTGTTTATACTTTAATATAAGATCTTCTGTTATCTAGCCCAGCCAAGAAGCCTGTTGTACATTGGACGAGGGAGATCCTGGCAAGATAAGACAGTGTTACAGTGTGTGTGTTTGCCTCGGTCAGAAAAATCAAGCAATCTGCCACATGCTTCCCCCTTTGTGGAGCATTGGGAGCTAGTATGTTTGGAATTAACATGATGCAATCATTAAATATTTATATATCCTAGGATCTTATCCAAAGGCCAGTGAAGTCAATGGATAGACTCCTGTTCGTGCTGGTACCATGTAGCTATTTACCCAGGCCTGTTCCTAATGGGAACTGGAGCTAAAGTAGTTGGCTTAGGTTTCTGGGCTCTTAATAGCCCTGGATAGGTGGATCAATTGTGTGAATGACAGGGTTGGAGGAAGTGAGCTCTGATAGCCAGAGCCAAATGCAGTGCAAGGTCACGTCCCCCCTTACGCAGAGCTTGGTTGTCCTGATTTCTGACCTGTGCTGTTCCAGTCCTTGGCCTTACTAAGAAGAGCCGGCATTGCTTGGCGCCAGCATAGGTACTGTGGAAGCTTCTTCTAGTCAGATCTACCAGTGTGCCAGATTTCAGTGCTGCGTGGAGAATGCTGGTAATCCAGCCCTGTGCTTGAGGACCTGTAATCGGGCACCGATTAATTTCACACCCGTCACATGCCACAACTTGTGAGATACCCCCAATAGCTCTCAATACTATCCTATTATTTGTTGGAGCAACTAGAACCCCAATTAATGTCTGCAGGGCCGGCTCTGGCTTTCTGCCCGACCCAAGCAAAAAAAAAAAAGAAAAAGAAAACCGTGGCGGCCAGAACAGCAAAGCAAAAAAAAAAAAAAAAAACACCCTGCGGCACGGCCGGAGCGTGGGTGCAGAGGGACTCCCTGCCCTGCAGATATGCCCCGGCTAGTGGGGGGAGGAGGAGGGAGCGGGGGCAGAGAGAGAAGGGGGGCAGCCAGGGCTTCAGCGGGGCGCTGCCACGCAGCCCCTCCCGCCATGCCCCCTGCCGGGAGGGCTCTGCACCGCTCCAGTCAGCTGGGAGGGAAGGACGCGGGCTTCCCTGCCGGGCTTGCTGCAGGGCACTCCCATCCTCTGCGCCGCTGCCCCCTACAGGGCGGCCGGAGCGGAACCAAAAAAAAAAGCGGCCGTGGCGCCCTAGGATTGGGCGGAATGCCACCTCCTACAAGCTGCCACCCCAAGCACCAGCTTGCTCGGCTGGTGCCTGGAGCCGGTCCTGAATGTCTGGGGCCCCCATTGTAGAGACACCTAATGAAATGGCAGTCCCTGGTCCAAAGAGCTTCTAGTCTGGCAAAAGACAACGGCTGGTTACAGCAAACAGGTGTGGGAAGGACAATGTGGCAGTGGGACAGTTATAATTAGAGTAGTAAGCAGTGGTCATAGGAGGCTTTATGGTGACATGCGATATTGTCACAATAACTTGTCCTGACGGGTTGGGGAACAGAGCTGTGTGCCACCCCTCGGCGGTGGAATTGGCCATACTGCAGGTCTTCGTGGGGAGCATGTGGTAAAATTAATCAGAGGCTTCAGCACAGCCACGGGAGTTCTCAGGCACATGTGGTGCTAAAACGGGCACATGTTGTCCCTAGTCCCACCCTGCAAAAACCTCTAAATCAGGATTTCTTTCCTTCTCCTGATGGCATAGGCTGTGCAAAGCTGATGCAGTCAGTCTGCTGTGTGTTGATCCCTGGCAGCAGAGCTGGGTTGAGTCAAATGGACTGGAAGAGAACTTGTGCTGTCCGTGCCCATCTAGCTCCGGCACATTATACGTTCCAACAACTGTCTGCTCCGCTCCCAGGCCAACTAAAACTTCAACCCCCCCCAGGCATGGCTACGGGTCACTCTCTCGCTTCCCCCCTTTCCCAGAGTTAAAATTAAATTGCAGCTGAACTTAATCCTCCTGGAAGCGAGGGACTCGTAATGCTAGCTGGAAATCAGGCAATGGGTAGGTAGGTGCTATTAGGATGGTGTACTGATTTTATATAGCACCTTTCAGAAGGTCAGATACAATGTGCTTGCGGATCCCATGCAATAATCACTGCACTTTCTGTACTGCTGAAATTCAGCTACATCTGTGCTGGTCTGGGGCAGCTGTGATACTAGGCCAGCAATAAAACGCAGCAATGAAAAGGACAGGAAACAAAGAGGCAATACCTATCCAATTAAAGTGACTGGTAAATAAAGGTAGGTGAAATGTAACTGCTGAAGCTATTACTTGTCTAGAACACCAGGACCAATATTCCTAATCTTGCAAATAGCACCATGGGATATGTAACTACCAAGAGCAATCAGGAGAAAAGGCCAACATGGTGGATTCGTGTCATTCTGCAAGGGACTTAGATAGGGCGAGGAGTGTGGAATGAATGCCTAGGTAGAGACAGAGAGACCTTAGACAGGTGTGCATCTTATCACAAAGCCACGCAGACTTTTTCCACACAATCCTGCCAAATCACCTCAATCTAGGTGCGATGAGCTCCCTGCTCTTCCAGCCCTGGAGCTGTCCTGAGTAAAGAAACCAACTCATTCCAAATTAGGTCATGGCTTTGCGATGTGGACAGATGTTCGGCAGGAAGCAAAATGAGACAGCCAAGCTACTTTCAGAGGGACAATCTTCAGGCTGGCAGGCCTAAAATTGGAAACACACACCTCACCTTTACTTTGGTAGGCTTGCGTGCAGATCTACTCTACCTGCCTGACCAGCTACTTGTGAGTAGACAGGGCAGTGAAATGTACAAGAGTTCTGCTGTTCCAGTCCCTAATTCCTTGGGTTCTGCTTCAGGCTCCAATAAATGAGGGCATGTGGTCCAGCCCAGCTGGAGAGGGCTAGGATGGCTGAACTGGCCTTCTTATCTGTTTGATTGGTAGCAGCCTCTCATCTACCGCCTACCGAGAAAAGGTTGCTCGGCGGGGCAAACTTTTTAGAAATACGTTAGTGATTAAAAGATCAGGCATTCAGTGAAAGTGCTGCTAGGTAGTCTCCCAAATGAATTGTCCTTGGCTTAGGGAAAGAAGATAATGATTTCTCTGCCCTCTAGGCAACACGGTTCTGCGTGCATGCCCGTGTACACACAAACTTTTGCATTGGGGTGCCAATGTAACCATTTGCCAGAGTTGGGCAAGGCTACTGTTGAGGAAAGAAATATGAGCAAGCCCTGGAACTGCACATGCAAGTTTCTCTCTGGGACAACCTTACAGCTCGCTGCTTCCTATCAAACAGAGGAACGGGCTTGCAAATTTTGCCCAGAAAACACCCTGTGGCCATCTGAAGCAGCAGAAAATGACTAACCAGACTGTGTGGAGAGTAGCTGACAAGCAACTTCACCAGCATCCAAGCGGCACTAAGGGGGAAAGCGTTCAGATGGGAAAAATAAACCCAGGCAGCAACAAATCCAACGACTTGCTGAGGAAGGGGTCCATCCATCCAAGCTGCTTCCAGCGTCTTCCTCTGTCTGCCCAATCGCTTGGAACAAGTTGAAAGCTAAAAAGGGCTTTGATTTCTCTTGGCTGAAGTGCAGCCTGGGATAAATATTTCTTGAATCCAACAGCTGATTTTCAGGTTATGCACACAACAGAGGAGCACAGTGTGTGTCATGTCTCCCTCTCATGGCTGGTCCACCTGAGAGGTTTAAGAGTAGTATTGCTACCAAAGAAAGGCATTACTCCTTTAGTTCAAGTGGCAGAGACCCCTACTTTTAGTGCTGCCAGCATAGGCGCTCCGGAGCTTGAGCACCCATGGGGAAAAATTAGTTGGTTCTCTGCACCCACCGACAGCCATGCTCCGCTCACCCCCCGCCCCACATCCTCCTCCCCTGAGCATGCCGTGTCCCCGCTCCTCCGCCTACCTCTCAGCGCTTCCTGCCTGGCTGCCGCCAAACAGCTGTTTGGCAGCGTTAGCATGCTCCGGGAGTCGGGAAAGAGCAGGAACATGGCGTGCTATAGGAAGGAGGCAAGGAAGAGGTGGGGCCGGGATAGGGATTTGGGGAAGGGGTTGGAATGGGGGTGGGGAAGAGGGGGGCGGGGCCTTATGGAAGGGATGGAGTGTAGATGGGGGCAGAGGTGGGGTCGAGCACCCACGGAAAAGAGGGGAAGTTGGCGCCTATGGCTGCCAGTCCGAGGTTCAGAGTCTGCTGGCATCCCACATGGATGGTGCAGAGGAGTGACTGACTGACTTTGCAAACTGACAACGGCCTTTTACCAAATCACCCACGATATGGCTGTTTTTCCCATCAAGCTGCAACAGCCATCCCTTCCTCTGGCTGCAGTGGAATTTCCCAGGTTTATATAAGTCAACTGGAAACAGACTTTTTAAAACAAAGAAACAAACAAAGTCAGGGTGGAAGTTTAATAGATCAGAGCTCTGTTACACCTATGCACCCTTACAAAAGTGTGTCTTAAAAGTATACAGCAACATTTGACATGAGGTTTTCAGGAAAGCATTTAAGCACACGCTTTCAACCAATTGAAGTTCTGTGCTGGGGCTTTAAGCAGGAAGAATGGCATACATGCGGTAAAATCAAGGTGTAGTAATTACGTTGTTGATTCAGATATTGCGTCCTGGGACTACGGGATAAGAATTCCAGTGGAGGCTTACAAAGGGCAGTTAGGTGCCCGATTCCCTTTGAAAGTCAATGGGAGTTGGGTGACTAACTCCTGTTTCTGCCCCTTCATGACACCAAAGCATTTGGGATTGCCATCGTTCCAAATTGCTATGCACAGGCCTGATATTTAACCAGACTGTAACTTGTCCTACTATAGGACCAGGCTGACAGTAAAGCAGAGCGAGAATCTTTGGGGGTTGACGTAAAACTAGAACTGGGTGCGATTTTTTTCATACAAAACTTTTTTTGGGGGTGGGGACAAAAACTGCAGATTTGGTGACACAGAAATGTTTCACGTATTTGTGTCCGTTTCACTGGATTGTTCCGCTGGAAAAAAATGTGAAACGAAAATTCAAAAAAAAAGAATTGAAACGTGTTGACGTTTTTGAAACAAAACGTTTTGATTTTTCGGATTGTTTCAATCCCATTTAAAAAAAAATCAAAAACGTTTAAAAATGGTTGTAATCAAAACACAACATTTCCGTTTTTGTCAAATTGAAACATTTTGTTCAACCAGAAATGAGAGAATGGATTTCCTTTTTGATTTTTTTCAGAATTGCCAGTGAAGAGAAAAATCAGATATTTGCACAGTTCTAATTGTAGCATCCTGTCTGTGGTGGTGGTCACATTGCAATGTGCCACAGAGAATGGGAGACAGCAGCCCTACACAGTTTGGGTGTTTGTCATTTATTTAGTCTGTTTCCTGCAGCAAAACTGAAAGAAGCTGTGGAATTTGGCTTGTTACAGGGCAAATTTTTGCCCCATGCATCTTTATGGGTTTTGAAATCACAAAGAAAATGACTTTTTTTTTTAAAAACAACCCCCTGTGAGATTTGTTCTGGATTTTCATTTCTTGCTAATGTGCTTGATGCAAACATTCTCAAGGGTTTGAGGCTGGGTCAGGGTCCATGTGCAGGAGTCCTGAGCATGCAGTGCGAGGCCCAGAGGCAATGTGAGCTGGAGAATTAAATGCTGCTCCCCCGCTGTTAAATAAATAAATACATAAAAACGGCCTTCCTGCAGGCTGGCAGAGGAAGGGCAGCAGATTGTGTGGCGAAGTCTCTGCTCTGCGTCTCTTTCCAGGCAGGGTGGCTGTGGAATATCCGAGCTGACATCTGTAAACCCTCCCTGCTAAGGAAACCTTTGTACTCAGAATCTAACAGGGAGTGAGACAAGGAGGTGGGCTTTGAAACTGCCATGAAAGGAGCACACTGCAAACATACTGAGGGTCTCTTGGGGCTTCTAAACAGCCTGGGCTGGAGTAAGATTTCCCTGCTGGCTCCAGCCCCTTGCTTTCTTTCCCTGAAGCAGGTTTGATAAATTGCAGTGCTTTAAAAGAAACAAATCCAAGTTAGAGTATTGAAAGGCTGCAAGCAGAATATGCTCCTAGACAGACCTTGTCTAGTATTCTCGGTAGGGTCCTGCAGCGGCAATGAAAGAGTTTTCCACCTTGGTGAGCTTTTAGGTCCTGTCAGCTGCCTGTTAGCTAGCTGGCACTCTCCCAGCCCTAGCTCTTCTGGCCCCTGTTACGTGGCCCATGCTGATCGCTAACGAACTTGGGTAAATACAGAGCCGTTCAGCCTTGTGGTTATGAGCTTGTGGACAGAGTTCTCCTTAACACAGCACAATGAGTCTTGAGGGTCTCCCCCCCCCCTGTTTCTTGTGCCTATTTCCGTAACCAACGCCAGTATCAGGAAGACAGGTGCTTTGGTGGCATGGAAGCTGGCACAACCCCTCACCTGCACTAGCCTTTCACCGCCAAAGATCTGGGACTGCATTGCAGTTGGGTTCAAAGTGAATGCGTTTGATCCCATCTTAGCTCTGAGGCTCTAGACCTGTCGGTGCCACCCCTCCCTTATACCCTTAACCCTCCCGCTTCGACAAGCCGCTGCGTGCCGCATCTAGGATGACTCAAAAGTCAAAGGATTGGGTTGCAGACTTAGCTCTGCTGTGCTGGTTCTGCAGCTCTCCCATGCCCTCAGTCTCCCTTCCTCCCACTCGCTGCACCCACCCGCCCCAGCCAGCTGGCACGCTGCTCCTCTGGTGCGTGCGGCCGACACACCACTGCGGCTTCTCCCCTCGGCCAAGGCAGCTGCAGCTGCTAGACAGATGCCGGGCAGCCATTCATCCAGAACCCCCCTGCACTCTCAGGCCTGCTCAGTCTGCCACTACAAAAAGGCACTTGGAAAAGCCCTGCACCCTAAGCCCAGGCCTCACGGGCCTGCTGGATATGGCTGGTAAGCCTCAGAAGAGGCCGGAAGTAGAATCATCGCCAGGTTTGCAGCTCAAGGCTGAGGTGCATTGACACCTGGTGCCTTGAGCTGGAATAACAAGGAAGCTGGAGATGAGGCAACAGAGAGCTGTATGTGAGAGGTTTCTGCAATTCCCACCGGCCGTGCCCTTGAGTATGTCTTTACTTCAGGGTTAGCCCAGGTGATCAGCACCTGGGTTAGCCTAGCACAGGTGTGAGAAAAGCCCTACCCAAGTTATTTCGTCCTCAGTGGTGGTGCACTCACTCGTGTGTGTTGCTGGGATGTCTGGGGGCATATCCCAGGGTTCTTTGCATTGCAAGTCAACTGGGCTGCTCTGAGTTTTTCCCAGTAAATTGTGTGAGAACTTGTCTGATTTTCTAGGCATATGGGGGATTGGGGGAAGGCACTGGAGGACGATCAGCACTTGAGAGGTAGGTGGGTTACCAGCCACAGTGAAACTGGCCCCGGGGTCCAACCCTCTCCCTGGCCGGGCCAGCTAGCCCACATTGAAAGCATCTCCAAACATGGGTGAGGGATTTTGTGTGTGAATGGGAGTGGGGGGTTAGGGACAACACCCAAATAGTCTG
This sequence comes from Trachemys scripta elegans, assembly GCF_013100865.1. Classification (NCBI taxonomy): domain Eukaryota; kingdom Metazoa; phylum Chordata; order Testudines; family Emydidae; genus Trachemys; species Trachemys scripta. The sequence goes on from NC_048309.1 coordinate 5,404,871, forward strand.
GGTTAACTGTGCAGTGACCGCACACCCAGTAGCGGCTGGGAGTTTGCTAATAGAAGGAACGTTGGGTATGTAGTCAGTGCTTAGATGCTATGGTCATGGATGCTACAGAGAAACCTAGGGTAGATGTATAGATAGGAATGAGAAGTGTGCAAACACCTCCGGGCAAATGGCAAACTTTTGCTTTTTGCCAGTTTTTCGAACAGGCAAATAAAACTATTCCTCGTTTTGCCGAAGCACGTTAGGAAGCGGTGGTGACCCTGGACCATAGTGTCACAGGGCTCTGTGCTACTGGCAGAGCCATCTGCTGGATGAAATGCAAAGCTGAAGACGTGTGCTCATCAGAGTGGGGTGTATTCATCTCGGATCTCGGATCATGGATTTATTCTCCCTAGGAGGATCATGCTCTGCATGACTCAACCCCTTTGCTCTTCCAGTTGCACATGTGCTGCTTCTGCACTTCCTGCTCCAAACTGTTGCCTTGAGTTTCTGCAAGCAGATAATGGTAGTTCATTTCCTTTCACTCCAGAGATGGCTGCGTTTCCAAAGTGAGCAAAATCTAGTATTTTCCGTCTGTTTCCAAATTTAGCACCCACTTGTGCATTTCATCAAGAAAGATTGCTGCTCTGAGAGCTCGTATGCTTATATAAATGTAAGATATAGTATGTCATTTCATACCTATACGTTTTGGGGAGAACGTGCTTTATCCTTCATATGTAACAAAGCATTTGAATCCCTGTTTTAAGGGCTGAACTCAGGGCATCCTTAACTTAACAGGTGGCACTTCCATAATCATCATTTGAATGCCAACAGTGCGCTTGGTTCTGCACAAAACTCAGAAGCAGACACTGCTCCTGCCCCAAAGAGCATATCATTTGGCCCCAATCCTGGAAGTGACTCCATCCAAATGGACCCTTTCACCCATGTGGAACCCGTTGAAGCCTTCCTGCTTATAGGCCATGAGTGAGCAAAGCACCAAGGCATTTAGCTTAAAGTTAAGCACATATTTAAATCCCACTGAAGTAGATGGGACGTAAGCATATGTCTAACATTAAGCATATTCTATGCTTTGTGGAATTGGGGCTAAAGTCACATGCAGGATTGGAGCCCGCCTGTATAGAAATTACCGTGGGGGAGGAGGTTCGAAAGGCAGAGATGGGCTTTAAGTGCCTAATTCCCATTGACTGAATGAAAATTGGGTGTCTTTTTGCCTTTGACTATCTCCCTCTATGTTCTCAGTTCCCCGGCCATCTAGCTAACCTTTGCTGTTAGGCTTCTGGTCCATTAAATTAACTAAATGTGATGTGCCAGACACACCACTCCCCACACATAAATTCCAACTAGCAGGCATGTGCCAGTTCTTCCTTGCTCAGCTGTCTAAAGTTACACCTGGCGAGCTCCCCATCACTGCTTTCCTAATTCATATCAGAGCTTAATTCTCTGGAGCTCTCAACAAGAAACCAAACCATGATGTGTGTCAAATGCTCCAGCACGGTTGGTCCTGTCACTTCTCCATGACACACTTCCCCCCTTCCCCTGTGGGACACGAGAGGGCTCGGGTTGTGTTTACCTATTTCCCATTATGGAGTCACAAGGTTGGGAGGAAACTCTTATGTCAATGGAATGTCATTGCCAATGCAGCCTTTATTCCTGGGGGAGGAGGGGAGAGGAGAAAAAACATAATTCTTATTCTCTTCCACAAAATGCAGGCAATTAATCAGGAGTTGTTTAGATGGGAATTCACTGAAGTCAGCTGGAGATCTACCGCAATGTGAGGTCACGAGCAGTGGTGTGGAGACTAACAAGACCCAAGCATTTAGGATGCCCGATGGAAAGTCTGTATTTGCACATATGAGAGGTTAACTTCCCTGCTTTTGCTCCTCTCAATCCTGTTTTGGTGAAATGTATTTGTTACAGCCCTGGCTAAGGATGGTCACTAGCCGGTTGTATTGGGCTCAACCTTTAGATCCCTGTGTTGTCAAGACAATTGGCACATTCCTGGGGTGTAAACTTCCTGTCTGGCTCTCCTCCTTGGGATGTGGGGTCCTCAGTCCAAATGCCTTCTGGCCGCAGACCGGTGCTGAGTGTTCCAAGCCGCCCACCCAGTTTATGTGTGCTCTCCCCAGAGTCCACACCGTGGTCACTCTGTATTATAGTCTAGTGCTTTGGGGACCATGTGACAGCATTATTGTACGGTAGCTGGCATTTGTGAAGGGCATAGACTCCACTGCTTTAAAATAGGCCTTTGCCTGAGAAATAAAATTCCAGCAAGCTTCACAGGAAGGTGGTATGGTCCAGAGCTAGGCTAGGAATCTGGCATTACGGGTTCTATTCCTGGCTCGGCCACTGGCATAGTGTTTGACCTTGGGCATTGCACCTCTTTGTACCTTAGTTTCCTTGTCTGAAAAATGGGGGTGATGCTACTTGTCTTTCTTTGTGAAGTGCTTTGAAATGTTTGGATACAATGCACTAGATAAAAGCAAAATACTATTATGGGGACCTCTGTGGCCTTCCTTTGGATTTCAGAATAAAAGGTGTTTGGGGGAGGGATTAGAGGAACCAGAGGGTTCTGTCTTGAATTATCTAGCCATTTGAGGTACTACATAGTGCTAGTCCTGTACCAAAGAATGTTGGTCTACTGAGAGCTGATTAACTCAATCCCCAGAATGTATGTTTGTTTCTTTCTTGTTTGGAAACTCTCAATTCCAAACCATTTTATCAGCAAGAAGGAATTTCTGGCCACACATTGAAATAACTTTTAAATGCAGTTGTAACTTCTCCAACTTTCTCACAAGTACGTACAACATCCTGGGGGAATGCTTTTTATATTATTATTTTAAATTGATTTCCCCCCTCCAATATGCCCACAGCTTATTTACTATAAAGGAGGGGGGGAGGAGTATAAAAAAGGCAAGTAATATTGATTGTAGCCCATGGCTTGCCAAATGGGAAAAGAGAAGTACACATGTTAAATCCACATTCACTATTTTCCCATCATCAAATAGCGATAATATTGTAAATTCTACAAAAAAGAAAGAAAAGAATCATTTAAAGTAACTTTTCAGCTGTGCTCAGCAAATGAGAACAAAATTTCAGATGCAAAGCATAAAAGAAATTTGATTTTTAATATTCTTGTTAACAGTTATGGGCCTGATTGGTTGTTCCTTGTGCACCCCAAACCAATTTTGCAGGAATACGACCTGTGTCACTGAGGATCCAATTTAGATATTTTGGGCCAGATCCTCAGCTGGTGCAAACTGGCATAGGGCCAGATCCTCAATGGTGCTTTCTCAATAAGGTATCAAACAAATAAACTTTGATACTTTTTATTTCCTTTCCTTTCCCACAGGGGGTCACTGAGGCACACATGGTTAACTATTTTCCTTTGATCGAATCCTATCTCCTCTAGAACATTTACTTACATATGCTTGTCTGCAAACTTTAGTTTCAGCTTGTTCGTACGAGATTCCTGCCCCCATGGAAATTGGTGGGAGTTTGGGAGTTTTGTCATTGACTTCAGTGGGGAACCAGGATCGAGCCTTTAGGTCCCATCTTGGCAAACCGTGAATGGCCCGGATCTTGCAAGCTGTTCTATGTGGATGGACTTCCACAGGGGTCTGTTCATAGGGAACAGCTTGTGGGATCGGGACCTAAACTCTTGGCAGGACACTGAATCGCTGTCTTATCTACTGATCTCTGTGACAGCAGCTTTCTTGGTTAGGAGGTCCACTGCCTTGAAGCGCGCTGCCCTGCTTAGAAACGGCTGTATCTTTTGGATCTGAAATTAACAAAACACAACCAAAAATCCTGGCCTTTCTCCATCCAGTTTGTATTTTCAGGGGATGTTGCAATGTGTAACCAACTAAGGACCAATAGAACTGTCGTTATTTTTATTCCCTGTCTCTAATGTGCTTGAATCAGCATTGGCTGCTCAGCAGATTACATTGTACTTTATAAATTGTCTGCAAAAAACCCTCACTTTTGAGTACATTCCAGGGCACATTGGAAGTGTGAGAGTTGGGGTCAGGCCCCTCCATGCATTAGGGGGGCCTGTGGCAGGAATCAGATAGTTCTGCTTCTAATTGCTTTTTAAACTCTCCACAGATTTTTATGCATTAAACAATGGGGTAACAGAAACACAAATACATTGGTGCTGTGTGTACAGTTTGCATTTACAGAGGGGGTTATTTTGCTTTGATCGAGGCAAAGGACTGGATGAGTACCGTCAGCCAAATAGCTGTCAGGCTGAAATGGGGTGCGCTGAGGTTTTAAACAGCAGCAGAGTTTGGAAATACAGAGGGTTTCACTCTGAAATCACCTGCTGAAGTCATACCAGTTCCAAACTCATGGTTATTACATTTGTATCTAGAGACCCCAGCCAAGATCAGGGTCCCGTGGTGCTAGGGGCTGTACAAAACACCGCGCGAGACAGGCCCTGCCCCTGCTACCTGGTGGTTACCTGGCAGCCTGCATGAAATGACTTGTTGATGTCCGTTGTAGTGGACAGGTGTCCACCTCCCTAGCAATGACATCATAGCCATGGGGACCGACCTGCCTTCTTCCCATCGGAGTTGATCCCTCCTGCTCAGGATTAAGCCCACGTACAGGGAAAAGTTGCGAAGATGCACTGCTGCTGCTGTCTTGTGCTGTACTTATTCTGTGGGTAAATAGACAACATTATTCTCCTGGGCTATTTGGACACCTTGTGCTGGCACTCAAGAGTTCAATCAGCAGAGAAGCTAATTGCTCTGTATTTAGGAGCTGTTTCCTCTTCAGGGTACATCTACACTACAGGGGGGAGTCGATTTAAGATACACAAATTCAGCTACGTGAATAGCGTAGCTGAATTCGACGTATCGCAGCCGACTTACCCCGTTGTGAGGACGGCGGCAAAATCGACTTCTACAGCTTTCTGTCGGCGGCGCTTACTCCCACCTCCGCTGGTGGAGTAAGAGCGCCGATTTGGGGATCGATTGTCGCGTCCCAACGGGACGCGATAAATCGATCCCCGAGAGGTCGATTTCTACCCGCCGATTCAGGCGGGTAGTGTAGACCTAGCCTCAGGTTGGCTGGCTGTTGGAGTGGAGTAGGCTGGTCCAAGGCTTTGCCATCGCCCTGCGTCCTCATGGGTAAAGCAGGCTAGGCCACGTCTATGGAACCATTGCTTCCAGCTGTGGAGATCTCTCTTGCAGTATCTGTCTGTATTAATCTTTTCTATCTGTCTGTCCGTCCCCCTACTACCTGCCAATTTGTCTGTTGATGTTTTTATAATATAATATCTGGGCAGCTCCCAAGAGACGACAGGCTGGATTTCCAAAAGCACCCATGTAACGTAGGGGTGCAAGTCCATTGACTGTCAATGATATTTGTGCTCCGAAGTCATAGGTGCTATTAAGAACCCGCCTTGAGAGCCTGAATTCCCAATAGACCAGCAGTCTGATTTTTTTCCCTGCATCCCCTTTGGCAGTTGGAGCCATGGTTTTATTTTCCCAATGCATTTCTAAACTCTTGTTCTGCTCTTTCCGCTCGTGCTATTCCTTTCCCCCTCTCTTTCGCCTTCACCTCTTTTCCTGTCTCTGTCAGAGAAGTGAGTTTTATACTTCCTTGGGAAGGCTGTGAGATTTGCGGTCATTCTAGCCTTCCCCAGCAATGGTGCCAGACCTTGCACCTGTTGCGGAGAAAGCTCTAAGTCCCACGCTGGTAAGCTAGACCCTGGAAGGTGGTGTCATCATCTTAGAGAGAGAGGTTCTGTAACTTACTCAGGGTCAGTTCCATGCAGATCCTGGAAAATTAGGACCAAGACTTTGAATAGAACCCAGTATAATCTACGGCGAGCCAAAACTGTGGAGAAAAAGCAGCATTCTCTTCTACACCATCAGAAAAGCAGCTCTCTGCAATGAAGGCGCTCCCAGCAGGTAGTTCCACTGCCCACCCTCTTCTCCATTTCTATCCGCGCTATGCAGGGCAGCACTTTCAAAACTGAACTTCTCAGCCTGTGACATTTGCAGTCCGAGCTCTAAATTTACAAAAGTAAGAAAAATGCTGCTTGAGAACTTCTTAGGGTTTGTTTTAAGGATATTTATTTCGTATGTTTTGACCTGTGATGTTGAGAATTTGTGTATTGATGGTTATAAAGTTTGAACTTTTTGAACCTCATCATCTACTGTCATTAAATAATGATTGTGTGCCACCCTGTTTTCTGATGCGCCCCCCCCCCCTCCAATCTCTTTCAACTGTGAAAATTTAAATGGATAAAAATTGGAAAAAATCCTTAAAAACCAACATAATAAAAATTGAATTCTACTAAAACTACTTGTAAACTATTTAGTTTAACTGAGGTTGCTTTTGTTTTGACGGATTGCAGATCAGATTTGCATACCAATTAGATGTGCACCTGCTGTGACAGCACACACAAATTGGTTAATTGTACAAACAAATGTACCTTTTTGGTTGCTGGCACATGCAATCATTCATTTGCCTGGATAATCATAGAAATTGTATGTGCAAATCAGATGTGTATTGCATGGGCAATGACCTCTGTAGCTTTTGTATTAAAATCTGACTTCCACGCTCACCAGAAAGAAAATATTAGCATTTTATGAATAGCTTCATACGTCTGGATGGTGTTCTTTACTTTTTGTTTTTACATGTTTGCCCCTAAATTGTTTAGATCACAGAACAATTTGTTGCCATTTTATAATTATTTTTAACCTATGGAATGGGGTTTTATTTTGCTTTGTCGTTTGTGCTCTTATGCCCTATCAAAGCTTGTCCCACTGGAAGACTCACCCTCTAGTATTTATTAACACCAAGGATTGGGAGACTGTCACATAAAAACCACAACACTGCAATTCATTTTTAAAAATTAGAACTACTTGACGCATGAATGAAAATAACTGTAAGGGGCACTAGATGGGGAGGGCTCTGAGTTACTACAGACAATTCTTTCTCAGGTGTCTACCTGGCAACGTCTTGCCTATATGCTCAGGGTCTAAATGGTCACCATGTTTGGGGTCAGGAAAGTATTTTCCCCCAGGTCAGATTGGCAGAGACCCTCGGGGGGTGGGGGTTTGCTGTCCCCTGCAGCCTGGGGCCTGGGTCAGTTGCAGGTTTAAACTAGTGTACATGGTGAATTCTCTGTCACTTGAAGTCTTTAAACCATGATTTGAGGCCTTCAGTAACTCAGCCAGAGCTCAGGAGTCTGTTACAGGAGTGGGTGGGTGAGGTTCTGTGGCCTGTGATGTGCAGGAGGTCAGACTAGGTGATCACAATGGTCCCTTCTGACCTTAAAGTCGATGAGTCTAAGTGGAGGTAAAGAGATGCCACTGGGGGTTCAGTTTACCTATGGCCTGGCATTGAGAGTTCTTACCATATCGCTACACTACAGCTGCTACCACGGCGCAGCTACGGCACTGCAGCTGTGCTGCTGTAGCACGATAGCGTACACGCTTCCTACACTGGGATTTTTCCATTGATGTAGTTAATCCACCCACCTGCCCAAGCCGTTGTCGCCAGGTTGATGGAGGAATTCTAGCCACAGCTACACAGTGGGTTAGTGGACCTAACAAAGTCACACAAGGCATGACCTTTTTCAGAGCCATGTGACTAAGTCAATCCAATTTTTAAGTGTAAACCAGGCTTTAGGAGGCACTTGGGGATTGGCTGTAATCTGTAGTGGGGCAGCTACTGCAATGGCACAAGCTTTGGGCCTCATCTCCATTCAGAAGTTAAATCGGTGTAACTGTGTCAGTTAGGGGAGTGGGTTTTGTTTTTGTTTTCACCAATACAGCTAGGCCGGTACAAACGTGGATGCAATTATACAGTATAAAGGTACACTGACACTGGGATGGCGATTCCCTTTCCTGCATGGGAATAGCTAGAGTCGTATACAGCACCTTTATACCAATAGAATTGCATCTAGAGGGGAAGTACTGGTCTAATTATACAGCCATAACTACTTTATAGTATAGACAAGGCCTCAGTTACTACACTTTATACCTAAGACTTCTCAACAGGTATCTGTGCTGCTGTCAGAAACTTTACAAGTCTCGGGCGTATTGCATTCACGTGTGTTTGTTTTTTCCTTCTGATTCTGAACAGGCTGCTGAACAATAATCTGATCAAACAAATTGCAAGAAGGTCCTTTGACGCTCTGCAGAACTTGAAATATCTGTGAGTTGGCACCTCTAAATCCTATAAAATCCACTAGCTTCTATAACTCTGCCAGTCAAGTGCATACTTTGTTTGCCAGATCTTCTAGATGGCATTGACATAAGTATATCCCAGCTCATACCCAGTGAGAACACACCAGCTGGGTCCAGCTTTATAGCTCTTTTCTGTGTATCGTGAATACAGCAATGTCCAGTTATCCTAATGCTTCACATTTCTCTGTTCTCCTCTCTCCCCAAAGCTACCTGTACAAAAATGAAATTCAGAGTATCCAGCAACATGCCTTCAAGGGGCTCCATTCTCTGGAACAGCTGTAAGTACAAAAGAGCTCTGTTTGCTGCTTGGGAATATGATTCACTTTGGAAACCCTCACTAAGACCCCTCTGAACTGCTACGCCTGGCACTTAAGACTGATGACAGGACTTCAAGAAGGCTTGGTCCTTCCACACTGACTGGTCAATGCTGAAGACTGTTCTTACTTTCATTCAGTTGCCCATGGCCCCAAGGGATATTCCAGCAGCTGGAGATCCCTGTAGTGTAGGAATGCTCTGTCCATGCTTCCCTTTCCCTCCTTTTCCCTCGACAGTTTCCTTGTGCTGGGAGGTGATGGGGAAGTGTGGGAGCCACTAGAAGATCTTTATCCTAAGTGGGGCAGATCTTCACAGAGCAGGGCCCAGTATCTGGCCCTTTGTTTGAATTTGGGGGCTAGGCTCAGTTTTTCTTTTCTCCAATCCAGCTCGTCTATTGCTGGAAGCAAATGGGCGAAGCGAACAGGCAGTATGGTTGAGTATTTATAGCAACTGTCGATATTGTGGTGTTTGCATGCATTAAAATGGCTGCTGAAGTCCAACTTAGAGGTACTAAACAATAGAAAGACTTTCAGACCATGCCTCCTGGGATGCTCCGGGATGATGGGAGCCTACACTCTGTCTAGTCACTGGATCCTGTAATGATGTTTCAGTGTTCTGTAATGGTGCCCTCTCTGTCCATAGCTAATTGCTCTCTTTGTCAGTTAGAGCCATTTTTCTTTCCAACTGTCAGCACTTCATGGCCAAAGTGGTATAAGAAAATCAAGGGGTAAATCTTCCAAAGCATCCTCGCAAGTTGGGATGGCTTTGTGCATGCATGGGGATGGCGGGGAGGGGTGGTTCATGAGAAATCCCTGGTGCGGGTGTGCATGTGCCCATGCACAGTGAGGGATTGTGAGCATAGCGGGCAGGAGGACAAAAACTACTTGAACATGCTGGTGGATGCAGCCAACGGTGAGTCCTTTCTGCCTTGTGCATCATCACCAGCAACCAAGGTTCTGGAGCTGGAAGATAACTGGCTACTTTGCTGTATGAGGAACAATAGGATTCCACTTGCTCTCTGCAGTGCTGATGGTAAGCTCAGCAGAAAGGTTGAGAAGACTCCTGGGGAGCAGATACTGTACGTGCTGTAGCGTAGGGGCCCTGTTTAAAGATACACTTCTAGCCACAACCACATTTTAACGATGAACAAACCAGATTTGGTGTCAGAGGGATAAAATCCCCCATCTGTTTCCAATCCTTGAAAAGGCTTTTCTCCCAGCAAATTGGCCTTGCTCAAATCCATCTCACAAGCCAACTTTTCAAGTAAAACTAAAACCTGTTTGATGGACAGTATCTGCTGCTTTCCTTCAGAGGAATGAAAGCACGCAACTGAGACTTATTAAAACAAACTCCAGGCTATAGAATCTGAGTCACAGTGGTTTGGTCTTTATTCTGATAGCCAATCTTCTATCAAGATTCATTCGATTATGAACGGAACAGCTGCACGCTGGCTTTTGCAATCGTTTCTCGAACGAGTTGGATGCAACTGGTAGAACATAGACTTGTAGAGTTATCAGGGATCACCACTGGAGCTATACTTGGGTGACATAAGGGGAGGAGGCTACTCCTGCCACTTTGATATTTAGGTATTTTTCCTAATCATTTCAGAACAGTGCTAATGTTGTGGGTTGATGTAACAGCTAGTTGGTGGGGGGAGGGAGTGGAACCTTGATTATCCCTGTCTCTGTATTTTTGTGGTTATGCGCTCCTTCATCCCATCCATGCAAAAGGTTCCACTAGAACCCTGTACCATTGGATGGCAGACGTGGCTTGGAATGTTAGTGGAGCCGAGAACATCAGCCCGGAATTAATACATTTTGGCAGAGCTGGGTTGCTCATGTTAAGCACAGGTCAAACTTTGCCACTCCATTGGACCATTCCCCTCTAGGGAATCCCTTCCTCAGTGCCACTTCTACTGTCATTGTTTGACAGGTTTAAACTAGAATCAGTGGTAGAGTCTCTGTAAATTGAAGTCTTTAAACTTTGAGTTGCTGAAGGTAACAAATCAGCCAGAGGTCATGAGTCTATTGCAGGAGTTGGGTGGGTGAGGTTCTGTGGCCTGTGATATGCAGGAGGGCAGACTAGGGCCAGAAGGGATCATTGTGATCCCCTAAAGTCTATGAGACGGCTATCCTGACTATGGTGGGGTGTATAAACCCGCACCAGCAGGGAAACGGTTAAGGAGCTGTTTGGGCTGGAGTAGCTAAGTCATGCCAGGAATGCAGAAGGAGTTTAAAAGGCAGAAGCTCCGCTCAATAAGAGGCAGTCCAGGAAGGGAGCAGGCTGTTAAGTTTCCCAGCTCTCCAGAAGATGTCTGAGAGCGAGTGGAACCTCTCCCCTCACAAATGGGGAGCACAGATCCCCTGAGCTAAAAGGATGGCGAGATTGTATCCTGTGACTTGCGCTGGAGACCCAGTGGACTCTGGCGTGGACTGTGGCCCATGCAGGGCCCCTTTGAGGAAAGCGGCCGATAACCTGGCTAGCACTGCCCCCGGATTTTCTTTTTTCTTTGCCCCTTTGTTTAACTTCTTTTGCTGACTTTGGGTTTTGTTCATTTCACTTGAGACCCCACAAAGGGGAGAAATAGCCAGAAAGTCTCAGCTGGAGAGCTGAGAGCCCACTGCCATGAAACCATCACGGAACGCTTCCCCTAGGCAGGCTGGACTTACGCCAGTGCACTTTCCAAGTAACATCCAAACGGGGCGCTCTGATGAGGACAGATCCTTGACACCGACCTTGTGTCTTCCGGGTGTTGGGGGAGGGGGCCCTATGTAAGGCTACGTCTCCCCTTCCCCCAGTCTTGCAAAGGACCACCCTATACAGATGCTAGGGAATGCTTTAGGTAGCAGGAGGGAGGAGGGGAAAGCCCTGTACTGTTGCAGCCACTAGCTCCAATGACAGCAGCTTCAGAAGAACCACGTAAAGCTCAGCCCAGGTTAATAGGGTCTCTCTCTGAAGCTATAGTACAGTGTGGTGGTGGTGTTTCTAGGGCTAAGCGGAGAGCTTTGAAAGTCTGGCCTATGGGGTTTTTTATGGTTCGGTAGGGTAGAATTGTTGACAGCTGACAGAAGTTTCTTGGAACGGATAGATAGGGCATGATTTCCCAACCCGGGCTGGTTTTGCACATGCAAATTGCAGATACAAATGTGAAGACCGTCTTCTGAAAATCTGCCCTTGACTGTGCACTGGCTGATTGACTGGTGGACGTTTGTCTGAACCACTCTCCTGCGGTGAGCTATTGTCCAGCCTTGTAAGTCCATTTTTATAACACCATCCCTTGTGCTTTTCTTTTTGTGCCAGTTACCTTCATTTCAACAACCTGGAAACCTTGGAGCCAGAAACCTTTAGCGACCTGCCCAAACTGGAAAGACTGTAAGTGAAGAGCAAGGGGGACTCCCTTGCTCACAACACTCTTGACTTCTCATCATGCGGCCCATTGGAAGAGTTTCCATCTTGGGTGATGGGCAGGAAAGTTTCTGAAGCTTTAATTTCAGGATCTGATTTCTTCTGCTTCATTTCCATGGAGCAAAGCCGGGCCTCTAAAATTAAGGGAGACCTGGAAATGAGTTTCCTCAAATCAGAAGACTTTAGGTCCTGGCAAAACAGAAAGGTGGGTGAGAATATTAGGGGCTCTTCCCAGGATGTATTCTGTGCATTCTGACACACACACAACGGGGTGAATCCACCGCTAGCCCTGTAACTGGTCAAGCCGTATTAGAATGCTACGATTTTACACTTCTTTTCAGGTCAACATTAGTCAACTCTTGGCACCAATGCCGGAACGGGGTGGGGGGAGAGCAAGGGGCCAAGCCCCTCCCTTTTTAACATGGGCATAGTTTGGAGTGGCAGAGGGGGCTTTGCCCCCCAGACTGCAAGCCTTGGGCAGGCTCGAAGCAGTGCCGGCAGGGGCTGCGCATCCCAATGGGGGAGCTGATCACAGTGCTGCAGGTGCCAGACAGCGGCTGGTGGGAAGGGCAGGAGGAGGACAGGCTGCATGGCTGGTTCCCAGTGAGCTACGTGCAGCTGCTGGAGGTAGGAGACCGGCTGCACCAAGTGCTGGGGAGAGGGGGCTGCAGGGGGCTAGGTCCATGCGGGAGCGCAGGTTAGGAGAAAAGGGGGCTCAGGAGAGAGATGGGGAAGGGGCGCAGAAATCCGCCTTGGCCCCCCCCACTTCTACAAAGATTCTGGCGTCCTTGACTCTTGGGCAGTCTGCATGAGAAAATGAGAGGGAAATGCAGTCAGAAAAAGATAACAAGAAAAATGTATGTAATGCCCTAGAATGGCTAAAGCTTTCCTTTCCTACTCCCCAGTACTACTTAAAGGAACAACATTGCAGCCAGAACAAGTCAAGTGGAGGTTCACATTCCACCTTGAGTTCAGCAAGCCCTCTCTACATTGGCAAACAAATGTGCTTTACATCCACAAACACTAGAAAGAGGCCCCAAGAAAAAGCCAGGATTCAAACATCCCTGAACTTTAGGATAATCGGGACCTGGATCAAGAGGTTCTAGCTGATCTTTGTAACTTAACAAACTAAAACCCTGGATCTAAATTTCAGGGGAGTTAAAACTCTGCATTTAAACCTCAAATCGAAATTGTGAGGCATGGCTGAACTCTAGGGCACCCATGCACGCATTTCACACACTAGGCTGCCTGTATATTCCTTTCCTGGTCCATTGTTTAATACGGTGAGTTACTCACTAGCATCTGCCAATTTTCCTTTGTTCTGAATTTTAGATATGGCTGCAGACCTCCTCCCAGTAATCATAGACTAATTATTCCATCTTGCTCCCCACCTACGCATACTGGTGTAACTAACTTCCTGTTCTTATAAGATCCAGGGGTCTTGAACCATATGTCTCAGAACCTGGAGCTGGACTTTGGTTTTACCTAGAAATAGGTCAAGGGGCTGGTGTTGGATCTGTACTAGATTTAGGATAAGGTTTGGGTTCGGGTTCAAGGTCCCGTTGATTCTAGGATTAGGTTTGGGTTTAGATTTTTAAGGGCACTGGGCTAAAATGAAATGTCTGCTTCCTTGCGTTGGCATCTTATTAGTAATGGCTGCTCTCGCAAAATTTCAGCAGTATCTGAATCCATCCATCCATAGGTCCCTTCTGGTTTTGGATCTAAGCTAGAAACAAAATGCTTGGGATGGGTCCAATCCTAGAGATTCAACCTCTTCCTCCCTGCCCCTTGCAGAATTTGAAGTGGTTTTGATTTAAGAATCTGGTTTGGGGACTTTTTTATTTCAAATCCTGAGTCACTATTTCCAGTATCAGAACCTCACTTGCATCTGAAGAAGTGAGGTTCTTACCCACGAAAGCTTATGCTCCCAGTACTTCTGTTAGTCTCAAAGGTGCCACAGGACCCTCTGTTGCTATTTCCAGTACACATTCAGCATTTGATGTTGCATATTGCATTGTGTTCACAAGCAAATTAACAATATCCCTATAGCTCCTAGAGAGTACCAAAGTATCATATATATATATATATATACACACACACACACACACACACACACACAAAATAAATTCTGCACATCAGCAAGGTTCTGGTGACCAATCTTAACATCCCAGGTCAAGGCTCAGTTTAAATGTTATCTGTATAGTATAGAACAGGGGTCGGCAATCTTTCAGAAGTGGTGTGCCGAGTCTTCATTTATTCACTCTAATTTAAGGTTTCGCGTGCCAGGAATATATTTTAACGTTTTTAGAAGGTCCCTTTCTATAAGTCTGTAATATATAACTAAACTATTGTCGTATATAAAGTAAATAAGGTTTTCAAAATGTTTAAGAAGCTTCATTTAAAATTAAATTAAAATGCAGAGCCCCCTGGGCCGGTGGCCAGGACCCAGGCAGTGAGAGTGCCACTGAAATTCAGCACGCGTGCCGCCTTCGGCACACGTGCCATAGGTTGCCTATCCCTGGTATAGAATTCTGTATAACACTTTGGCACTCTTGATATCCCCATTGCAGATTCTTGCACAACAACAAAATTTCCAGAATTCAGCCAGGAACCTTCTCTCAACTGGAATCCCTCAAACGGCTGTAAGTGGACAACATTGCCTACAAAGAACAATTGTTTTGTCTTTTATCACATGGCCAGGACCTAGAGACCAATTTGACTGGCTGACAAAGGTTCCAGTTAATGTAGTTCTGGGACAACTGTTATGTCTAGTACACTGTTGTGGTAGCCATGCACAAGAGAAGACTTAACCAGTTAGTGGGTTCTTCACTTTGGTGACTCAAATTGCTGTAGTCCCTTCTGCACAACGCTGCAGCTGAGGGTCCCACTTAGGGCTCAGTCCTACAAAGTGCTCAGTACCCTCCACTCCCATAGCTCATCCAAAGCTCATTGAAGTCAATGAAATAACTCTGCTCGTTAGCCATCCTGGGTTCCTTAGATCGATACACTCAGTGAAAGGAGAAATATAGCGGTAAGAGAAGTCTTTTAGTATTTTTATAGGGACTTGCGATATAACCTTGTGCTTCACTACATAGCCAAGGAGCATGGTTATCTTGCAACAAACACAAAGCTTATCATGTGGTGTTCTTCACTTAACCTGGCTTTCTCTTTCTTTCACTTAAAAATCCCTCAGACCTTAGAGTTATTTGTTGTTGTTGTCTTAGGAAATGAGCAGGGTGAAAAGTTTTGTGCACAAATCACGGGGTTCTGCCATAATTGAAAAATCTGCGGTAGGATCATGTTTCCCCATTCCGCTCCAGCCTTCTCTACATTTGCTGCCCACAGAAAAAACTCCTTCTCGTGTTGCATAATAATAATTTATAAGAAGTTGTAAAATTTTGCCCCAGTGTCAAGGATGAGTGAGATGTTTGCAAAATATGGTTACATGGTATGAATTTTTGTACTACCAAATATTTGTTTAATGAAGCATTGTACCCTTTTTCATTTTTCTTATGCAATTTTCACAAAGTGAAACCCAGGAACCTTCCACAGCTGAACTTCCAAAAGGGAATGTGGTATAGTCTAAAGTTTTCTTCGGTCTCCTTTAGCCCTGCACCTAGAGTTGACCCCAGTAATGAGATCTGCAGGGAAGAAAGGACAGAATGGACTGAGATACCATTACGCCCATCTCCCAAGGGTGGGGAATGGGTTACAGAGATGAAAACTTCTCTCCAGTCATGGCAGCACTTGCTATACAGCACCTAGCACTGGGCGTACCAAGCAAGTGATCCAAAGCACATTAAAATGAATGGGAATCTTTCCACTGTCTTCAGTGGGCATTGGATTAAACCAAGAATTGGAACGTTAGATTGGTATATACCTTATATAGTCATCTGAAATTTTATACCGCTGTGTTCCTTTGTATGGGCACAATACGAACCCACAAACTGTTTAGATGTAAAAATGTGTCCATAACATTTGTGCTTGTATTTGTGGTCCCACAAATGAATTGTGGACACCAATATTGGTAGCTGGACAGTTAGTGAACTGATTTTCTAGTTTCAGACCAGATGAAATATCTGCGTAATGGGCAGTGGTGGTGCGTATTCTAACTATCCTGGTATAATTTGGAACGAACAAGCATGGGGTGCTAAAAAAGGATTTCTACCTTCAGCAGTTAATAGTAGAGCTGAACAAAAACTGGAATTTCCATCCTGCAGGAAATTTTGATATTTCAACATTTGTTTTTATCCCAAATCAAGGCACAAAGCTAAAATTAGATCTGGTTGGAAAATGCAGTTCAGTCAAAATCAAAATGCTTCAGGAAATCGTGTCAATTTTGCTAATGTTTCATTTCAGGGAAGAAAACAGGCAGGAAAGTCTTAAAATGTCGAAATGTCCCATTTTGACATTTTGGAATGAAACGTTTTAATTTTTTATTTTGAATATAAAGATACATTTGAATTAAGTTTTGAATCAACTTTTGATTTTGAATGTTTCTTTTATATTATATTATATTATCATATATTATATTATATATGATAACAAAATAAAGTCGAAATCTTAACTAATTACTTAGCTCTATCTAAAACATTTTTTAAGAGTTTTCTTTTGCAGAGAATTTCTAGATTTTTGGCTGAATTGGAATGAAAACAAATTTTGAAATCACAAAATCCTGAATGAAACAAAATTTCCATTGTCTGCATAGCTCTAGGTGAAATCTCAAACTTTTTCATGGAATGAAAAGTTCTGAAATATTTAGATTTGAAAATGCCAAAAAAGAAATATTTTGGCATTTCTAATCAAAATGAAACAGTTTGACAGTTCAACTTTCATTTTGGTTTGTTGAACTGAACATTAAACTGTATTTCCCTATGGCTGTGCATTGCTTCATAGGGGCTGTAGTTGAATTTGCTTGATGGTCCATTCTCCCCTATGGGTCAAGCACCCTGGCTGGACTACATCTGCCATGATGCACCACGCTTTCGGTTAGAGGGGACCCTGGATTGCATCATGGGAGATGGAATCTGGTCAGGGAGTCCAGCACATAGGACAGAATGAGGATCTGAACTACAACTCCCATGAGGCAATGTGCCACAATAAGAATCCAGTTTAGTGTTCAATTGACTTGAAATGAAACATTTTAGGTCAGTACAACAAACCGAAACGTTTTGATTTGGATCGAACCAGCTCTAATTCATGGTGTCATTGAACCGATACGTATTTCTGAGGAAGGGGGGCTGAAGCACTGATAAATTGAGGGCCAGATTTCCAAAAGAGCTCAGCCCTCAACAGCTGCCATTTTAGGCACCTATACAATAGGAGCTGTTGGATGCCGATAACTTCTGAAAATCTGCCCACTTCAGTTAGGTCCCTGAGTGGGAGCTATGAGCTCTTTTCAGAATCTGGCCCTGAGTCTATTTCGTAGTGTAGCCAAAACCATTGTGTATGTTTGGGGAGGGCGATTGGGAAGGGGCTGGGGGATTAAATAACTTTTCTTTGATCTATGTCTCATAGACGGCTGGACTCCAATGCCTTGCTCTGTGACTGTGACTTGATGTGGCTCGCCAAACTGCTGAAGAAATATTCTGAAAAGGGCAATATTCAGACAGCTGCCACCTGTGAGAATCCAAGGGAGTTGCAGGGCCGGTCTATCACCACCTTGACAACCCAAGAATTCAACTGTGGTGAGCGTGCTTTTATTATTAAATCTATTCACCCAGTAATGCTCCGTTCCAAAGTCAGTGGGATTGCACCGGTGTAAACAAGAAAAGGGCTTGGCCCAGCATCTGTGGGGTTTTTCCCCCGATGGTCCTGCTTTGCATTCACTTCCACTGCTGAAATGAGAGATGATTAATGAGGTCAAGTGACTTGATCAAAGTAACATACTGGGAGTCAACAGCACACCTAGAATTTATGCCCAGGACCCTTCTGGCTATTACTCCTTTTCTCTAGCCACTAGACAACACTGCCTATTTCAGTTACTTTTCAGCACCAGTGCTACAAGTAGGAAGATGGAGATTGGTGCTGTCAGCTTCCCAGGTGAATAGACCATACACTTAAGCTAACAGAGCACTTCGGCTGCAGTCATTTTTTCTTTGCATATGAGCATCAGTAGAGGTGTCCATAGCCTTAGTTAAATACTCTGTCATAGGTACCGTAGCGACTGAGCAATAAGATATGACGTGAGTGCCCCATCAGTGCATGTCTCTTTCACTGTAATAGTGATAGGCCCCAATTCAGCAAGGTACTTAAGCACTTGAGCAGCCCCATTTGTTTCAGTGGGACTCCTCATGGGTTTAAAGTTGGACACAAGCTTATGTACCTGGCTGAATCAGGGTCAAAGGCTCCAGAGCGTGTGCTTAAATTCATCCCTATTCAGCAGAACAAGCACTGAAGCACGTTTAACTCCCATTGAAGTCCACAAGACGTAAGCGTGTGTTTTGCTGAGTAGGGATGGACTGCTGCATTGGGGTCACAGTGTGGAAGCCCATTTTGTAATGTAAGTGGTAAGGCCTAGAATATTGGACCCATATTTTAAGCCATTGGGTCAGAATTGGCCTGGGATTGCTTGGGGTCGGGGGGTGACTTATTCATCTCTAGGCTTGGTCTAATTAGGCTTTAACTTCATCCTACCCCGGAGTTCCCCAACACATGTATGTTAGGTTAGTATACACCACCTTATACAAATGCCTGGCAGTTATAAGAGCTGAATTGGCCTGTGGTTTTCCCAGAGTTCTGTTCATTCATGCTAGGCTACATCTCACAATACCCTCCCATAGTACCACCCAGCATTTGGCATAAGCAGATAGGAAACTTGTCAAAGTCAAGTTTGTTCTATGACGTAGTAAAGCTGGGAAGGTACCTTCGCGCACCGATACCCGGAATGCTAGCATCCAAAACAGAAATAAGGAAGACGCAGAGCAACAAGTTAAGGAACTGAGACAAACTGGGGGGTTGGATTTTAGTGACCTGTAAAGAGTTTTTTGTAACTTTGTTAAATCATCCTATAAATACTCCCAGCTGAAATGTGTAACTGTGGGACCACACCTTCTGTATAAGGTGAATGTCACCACGCTGCATGAGACCGCTTCCTGGAGACTGGTATCATGTAGAATCTTTTTCCTGTACTATGTTCTTACTGGCTTTTAGCAATAAACCTAACTGATACTGGTTATGAGATTTCATAGTGAGCCAATGTGTGGCCAAGCAATTGACTATACAATTTATCAACACTAGAGTGGGTTTTGTTAAATGGTGTTTTTCAGAGAGGCCTCGCATCACCACCGAGCCCCATGATGCTGATGTCAAGTTGGGAAACACTGTTTATTTCACCTGCAGGGCAGAAGGAAACCCAAAGCCAGAGATCATCTGGCTACACAACAAGTGAGTTGTGCACATAGGCCCTGTGGGGGTGGCCGCTTCCATCGAGCGGCAAACTCCTCAGTTACTGCCTGTGATTACAGGAGTCATTTCACGCAAATCAGAAATGCATGTTTCATTAATTGTATTTACCTTTATTTTAGTAGCACTCTCCAATGACCCTGTCAATAAAGTGCTGTCTTCATGTCCATTTGAAATGTTTTCCCAGGATTTATACTTGCCCATAAATGTACTCTGCAGGCTGAAAGTTGTTGTTGCTGAAAACGTTTTATTAGCCTTTTGGCGTGCTTGCCTTGGAGCCACCATGTTTGTGATATATTAACCACTAAAATGGTGCCTCCTGTACTTGGTTTGCCCATGGAAATGTCAGCACTTCAAAAGGAAATTGTTGTATTCCATTGTGGTGCATAGGCTGCAATGGAAAGTGGCAGGGAAGGGGTTAATATGCTCTCCTGCCAGTGCAAACACCGCTGCCGCACAATGACACTAGGTGCTGAAAAGTCACAGGGAAATGCCTGACAACAAAATGTTTTGGGCTTGAGCAGTCGTCCATTCTGCATGTTAAAGTATTCCTTGGTTTCCCTTGCTTCTGTGTCATGGGAATGTGGGTGGGTGAATAGGAGGATTTTAAAAATAAAACCAAAAGGATGAATGTTAGCATCCCTGCTGTCACCCTGCAGGCAGAGTTTCACTCCAGTGCAAATTTTTGTGGCTGAGTGTTATTGCTCTTGAAAGAGGGTTTTGTGATGGAAATGCTGGCAAGCTCCCACTCAGAGCAGTGCGAATGGGATCACACTAATATATGTTCACCACACTGGAAACCACTATAACCGGGCAGGAAGGGGAATTAATAAATGCTCATCAGGCATGTTGTTCTGCCTGGTGGATCCATCTATATTCTGGGGACAGAAATTTCCTCTCCTTCGTTAGTCTTCTGCAGCCCTCCAATGTTCCATCATGCTAGGACAAATGATATCCAACAGGGTGACCTTCTAACGCTGGCTGGGCTCCAGGAGTTGCAGCTGAATGTGGGGAGAGAAAAAAATACTTCACAGCTCTCAGGCCCTGGAATGGAATTCTCATATTTATTAGGACTCCACAGTGAATTTACACCTAGCTCTTCTCCTAACGAAGAACCTCCAGCCTGCTGAAATAAAGTTGGCTTCTCATAAAGCTTCCGGGATGATTTCGTCAGGGCTACTGCTTGCATTACTTGATGCTATTTTATATGTGCTTTCACCGATTTTATTTTTTTAATCTCTTAGCTATAAAAAGATTCCTACTCTTACACTAAACATCTTAAAAAACAGTTAATACTACAGCTGGGGGAAGTTTACTAAAGTGCTATTCTTAATATATTTTTTTCAAAACTTTGAACCTTGTGAAAAAATACTTTTTCATAATCATTTTCACATTTTTCCCTATTTCTCAACAGCTTATAGCGCCGATAAACATTTTTTTTCCAAATTTTGAAATTTCAATGAACGTTTTTTTTTAATTTTACATTTTGAAATAGAAGTTTCACATGTTTTCCATTCTTTTTTTTTTTTTATCAGCTCAGTCTAATATATTGAATACCATAAAACCTGTCACTTCTCCCTAAGCAAGCAGGGTTTCTGATGGGATTACTACTAAGAGTTAGCAAATTAAATGTTATTCTAGCTGCCTAACTGCTATGCTGCATGTTTAAATTTTCAAGGACATTCTTGTCTACAAAGACAGGCAACCATTTAGTAGTCATTTTAGGGCAGACTGTCAGGGGAGACTTTACTTTTGTTCTTTCTTCCTTTATAGTTCTCTTTGCCTGCAATAAAGGTTCCTGTGACTGAAAGTATCTGTGTATATCGGGGTGGAGAAGCAGTGCTAAAAATTATTTAGATGGTTTTATTGGATCCATTGGTATAATGGTATATTTACTTGCACTATATTATTCACCTGCTGAATATATCTGTTTTGAGTTCCAGATAGGGTGTGATCCTTAGTGAACAAGGGAGAGAAAGCTGGAACTCAAGCTGAGAGAAAACTGGAATGTTTCTGCCTGTAGTTGTTTTCTGTATTTTCTGTGATTCCATATAATATGACAGTTGGTGGGAAAAAAAATATTTGCTGTCAATTATGGGGCGCTAAAAAATAATGTGAAGAGAGACAAACCTGATATTATGCATGCAGTAAATAAGTAAATAGTTTGACGATGATGAATAGGGGGAAATGGTAGGGTTTTTCCTCTGTCCCTGCAAACTCAGCCCCTTTGTGCCTGGCTCTGCTTTTCAGTAATGAAATTGACATGAAAGACGATGGGCGCCTTAACTTGCTGCAGGATGGGACCCTGATGATCCAAAACACCAAAGAATCTGACAAAGGCATCTACCAGTGCATGGCCAAGAACATAGCCGGAGAGGTCAAGACACAGGAAGTAGTTCTGCGCTACTTTGGCACTCCATGTAATTGAGCCTTAAACACTTCTTGACGGTCCGGATTATGGAAGGGAGTCAGTCAGATTAAGCCCTTCCTTTATTTATGTACACTTTGGCAAGCGTCTTCACACGCGTGGTGCTTTGAAAGTTCCTACCTGGTTGGAGGGGTATTATGGAGCAAAGGGAGGGATGGTACCAGTGAAGCCATTATTATATGACTCCACCAGCCATTCCAACCCCTCAGAAAATTAACGTAGCACACATGAAGGCTACTGCTGCTCTGAGCAGGTAGGGACAAGTTCTGCTCCTGCTCCAGAAACTTCAGAAAGAAGGGCCTCCTCTCTGTAACTCTAATACAGCACCCTGGAGCCTGGATTGTTTCCTCAGACTGTGCAGGAATGAGGATTTTCCCCAAGGACTCAGCTTGTGTAGCAGAGAGGGTCAGGAGGCCCCTGTGATTCATTGAGTAAAAGTCCCTGGAATTGTGGGGTTACATTCATTATCCGCTGATGTTTATTTCTAGTAGCCCCCGTGGTGTGCTAGGCACTTCGAGACAGGAGTCAAGGCTGAAGTTTGTCTTCTGGAGGCAGGGTCCTGAGTCCAGAGAGAAATGGGGACTGGAGAAGGGGAGGTTTGAGGGGAGGGAATCGAAGGTGGTAAATAGGTGTTGGGGATTGCTAGGCCGAAGAATATAACAGAACAGAAGGAGAGGACAAACATCCCAGTAAAGAGGATCTGCACAGCCCTGAGGCTTTCTCCAGGGCCGGGCAGAGCATGGGAGCAGAAGCAGAAGAATCGTGGGTTCAGGGTAAGCCAGGGTGGGGAGGTTTGTGGGGCAACCTTTTTGGCCGTGTTTGACGAGAGCAAAGGGGAAAGGGAGAGCGGAGTAGAGCGATATCGCAGCTGAGTCAGTGGAGATGCAGAGTGGTAGAGGAGTCATTCATCTTGCCAGGCATGATGAGACCAAGCAGACTCTGAACACATTTGAAATGCATTCTGGGTCAAGCCCCACTTTTCTGTGGAAGATTTGTTCTAATTTACCAGTGAAGCTTGATTTGTCCCGTTCTGGAGGGGCCTGCGCAGGAGAGGGCAGCAAGGCCGCTTGTGTCTGAAATGTGTCCCTTGCTTTCAGCCAAGCCCAGCTTCGTGATCCAACCCCAGAACACAGAAGTGCTGGTTGGGCAAAGCGTCACCTTGGAGTGTGGGGTCTCTGGGCACCCACCCCCTCATGTCATCTGGACTCTGGGCACGGGCTCGCCACTCCCGAGCGATTCCCGCTTCGCCATCACCGGCTCGGGAGGGCTGTACATCCAAAACGTCACCTTCTTGGACCAGGGCCAGTATAATTGCAATGCCAGCAACTCAGAAGGCTCCATCCAGGCTACGGCAAACATTATAGTGCAAGGTGAGGGACTCGATGACATTGGCTGGTGTTAAGCACTCAACTGCTGGTCAGGCCGCTAAACCCAGAGTCCTGGGCCCTGTTCCGCTCTCAGTGGCTATTCCTGCGTGGCTGGGTTTGGTTTTTTCCTATTGCTCTGCCAGTGTCTTCTCCCCTCAGATACTCCCAGGTTCCTGGTCATTCCCATTGATCAGACTGTGACCGAGGGGCAAAGCGTGGATTTCTCCTGCACTGCTGAAGGCCATCCTCCACCTGTTATCACCTGGACAAGGGCAGGTACTCCCCCCGTGTTACCTTCTCCTGTAAATACCCACCAGGCCTGGACGATGATGGCTAGGCTACTGCTGTGGGACATTCTGCAGCCGATGGTGAGTTATCACCCAGCTGAGCTGAAGGTTTATCACCCCAGTGAGATGTTGGATCTCACGACATCCTTTGGGCTGGTGGTTGGCCTGAGATTGAGGTGGATGTATAATGCGTGGCTGTTCCCAGCACTTACTCCGTTCCCATCCTTACTCAGTGCAACTCTTAAAAAAATGTTCATTATACTACATGAAATACCCAGGTTCTGAGTCACCCTTCCAGCTGCTTCAGGAGTGGCATTAACGTGGTCCCCCTTCATCCCTCCAGCAATTGGAAGGTGGTGCCAAGAGGCCATGGCACTGTCCTATTGTCTCTGGCGGGGATGTGGAGGATTCTGGTGGGAAATGGGGGAGGCTGCTGTGAGAGTACAGGGGGCCTAAGGCAGTCACTGAAACTCTTCCTTAGGGGTCGAAAGAGGCAATTTGGCTTCTGTAGCCTGTAAGTACTAGTGAGGTCAGTTGCTTCACTTGGATTGAATTTCCTTTACCTTTGATGGATTAACTGCTGGCCTCAGGGCTGTAGCCTTGACTCCACTCTCTCAAGAGCGATTGTGCTGGGCTGAGCCTACAGGGCCAGTAGCTTGCAGGCATTTGGGGGTGGGTGAGTGGCTACCGTGGCGGGTGGGCTGTGCCAGGCAGCCGGGGGTGAGTGCAGGAGACACTGGTCAGAAGCGGCTCTCCCCCGGCAGTCTCTTCATCCAGCCCAGTATGGATCAGCGCATGGCACAACCCCAGGGGCAAGGCCAGCCCTGGCCCCAGCCCACCCTGCAGGGTGCTCCCCTGGGCCCGCCAGGGCTCCCGCAGCTCACCCTTGGGGCAGACCCTCCCCAGTCGCAAGTAACCCCCACAGCTTCAGCCCCTCCCCTGACTGGGAGCTGGCCTGACCCACTCGTCCCCTCCACCAAGCCGGGACACTGCGCCGGCCAACAAAGCCACAAGCAGGGAGCAGAGCACGCCTGGCAGGCGCATGCCTCTTACCCTGCCCAGGTGCCAGCACCCTCTTGACCACGACACCCCACAGCAGTCGCCCTCATTGCCCGCCCGTAAGGCTGGCCCTGATTACATTACATCATCCAGGGTAACATTAAGAATCAGGAAAAGAACAGAGACTCCTAAGCCCGTATGCATTCCTAAGTAGGACTGTCAGAAGGAAGGAGGGATTTGGAGACTGCATTTCCTTCACTCCCTTTTTCATCATGAAGTCCTTGGCAACGCTGAACCGTAGTCTGTTCCAGTCACTCACCTGGTTTGAGAGAGCGAGGGCTGGACAGCCGTGGCTGATTGGTGTCACCGCACTATGGCTTTTGGTCATCACCGGGTTCTTTCTAATGGGAGCGGGTGCTAGAGGAGAGAACTTGCCACTGATGCCTCCCTGGGGTTTCTTTTTTTGCTTTTGAAAACTGACCTTGGGTGAACTTTGAAGTTCTGGGATGGTTCTCAGCATGGCTCCTCGGCACTGACCCCATGTAACAGTCTCTGGGCCAGGAGCCAGTTATCCCTGGCCCAGGGGCCCTCCAGCTTTCCTGACACTCCACAAGCCGTAATTAATTGTTTCGAGCTGGGAAGAATTCCCTGCCAGCACTGTGGCTTCCACAGCAGCAGACCAGCCATCAAGTTCAGAAGGGCCAGCTGAGATCTCCTTAACCAGCATGTTCTCCATTTCCTTTAACCCTTTCCCTGTTGCTGCCCGTGTTCCAGGAGCAGTTTTCCTGTAGGATGGACATTGAATGGGGTGCCATGACAGGCTGTGGAGTTAGCAAGGCTGTTGCATGAATGGACTTGGTAGGCTGTCCAGCAATGAAAAGGTTAAATAAATACCATTTTAGTGTCTGACCTCCTGTATAACACAGGCCATAGGACTTCCCCGAATTAACTCCTGTTTGAACTACTGCCGACCCCTTTCAAAAACATCCCATCTTGATTGTGGGGAGTCCACCACATCTCTGGGTAAGTTGTTCCCGTGGTTAATAGAGGACATGCAAATTGCAGCCCAGGATAAAGAGGTCTGGTGGAGTATTGTTCGTGCCCTAAATGACACCTGACCACACAGAAAGAGTTCACATGCAGACCGAGTTCATAATCAGCCGTAAAGCAAATTAGGGATGACACGAAGGTAGGAGCAGCAGCTCTTCTTGTCCTTGGCTGGAAAGGTGATGATTGTGCTTCAGGGCATCGATAGCAGGGGGTCAGGGTTGTAGAGTGCGAATGGGCCGATTCCAGACACACACTCACCCACCCTCAATGAATGGAATAGTAACACACAGCTTCACTAACACATCATTCTGCTGTCGCAATCAGGTGGGCCATTGCCAAATGACCGGAGGCACAGTATCCTCTCCACCGGCACCCTGCGCGTCATGAGGATTGCCCTGCATGACCAAGGCCAGTATGAATGCCATGCCATCAGTGCCATCGGAGTCAAGAGCCTCCCGGTGCAGCTTTGGGTGACGCCTCGAGGTACACCAGTGCAGGCCAGCGTGTGTGGGAAATACTAGCTGGCAAATGGATTGCATTCACTTTACAGTGTGTTGAGTTTGACGCTATCGGGTGAGGAAGGCAATTGCCTGAATTCCTAGGGGATGGATTTCTCTTTGCCTTGGGAGCAGAGGGACCATAGTAAAGTTCCTTTAGCGGATGGGGGGAAATACACAAGTGCAGGTTCTTAGCCACAGTAAATCAGCATCGTTCCGTTGAAGTCAATGAAGCTGCCCAGTTTACATCAGATCAAAACTCGCCTGACATGGACAGTGACTGGAGAGAGGGACTACACCAGTGCTCATCTAGTTGGTGAGTGTTAGTTTTAGTGCTCCTCCTGGATCTTTCACTGAGTGGTGCCCTTCCAAAACCTACATTTAAATGCTGAAAAATACATTCAGGCTGGGACGTTTTCAAGGGAGCATAATGGAATGAGAACTGGGCATTGAATGGCTTTAGACTCCTTTGGAAATCCCAGCAGAAACATTTCATTTGGCTTGACATGTCCTGGTATTTCAACAACCACCAAACCTGAAACATGGCATTGTTTAGTTGAAGAAAATTAGCTTTGGGTTCATTTTTTGGTAACCGTTTTCAGTTTTTGAAAACAAAATTTTTTTTAACCAAAAATGGTTTTCCATTTTTTTTCCTCTTATGCTTTTGTTTTTTTTTTCCCACTGGAGGGAAAATAGTATTTTTTGTAGGATACTTTGAAAAATGACAATTTTGATATTTTCTGTGGAAAAATAATTGTCTCTTTTCCTAGCAGTGCTGGTTCTGGCACTCTGTATAAATGGTAAATCTTACTGAGAGATCGTTGTTCTGAACACTAACTGCCGGGCCAAATTTCACCCCAAATTTAGATTTTCCTGAAATCGAGCTTTTGCAAAAGACAAGAACAACAGAAGTATTTCCATGATTTTTTTAAATTCCTATGGAAACAATCTTCTTAAACAAAAAACATCGCCCACTGCAGCATTGGTGAGACTGGGGGCAGGCCTACACTATAGGGTTAAGTCAACCTAAGTTATGCAACTCCAGCGACGTGAATAATGTAGCTGCAGTCGACGTACCATAGGTTGACTTGTTGCGATGTCTACACCGCGCTGGGTCAACGGGAGAAACTGCCCTGCTTCTCATTCCGGTGGAGTACCAGAGTCAATGGGAGAGCGATCTGTGGTCAATTTAGTGGGTCTTCATTAGATCCGCTAAATCAACCCCTGGTGGATCGATCGCCACAGCCTTGATCCAGGGTAAGTGTAGACATACCTTGGGGAAATGAAACTGACTAAAATCACATGAGAAACTGACTAGCTTCTGTAAATTCATAGATTCATCAAGTTTCTCTCCTGCGTAACATGGACCAGAGAACCTCACTCAGTAATTTCTGAATCAAGCCATAATTACTGCTTGAGCTAGAGCAGATCATTTAGAAAGAGATTCAGTCTTGATTTAAAAACTCCAGGTAATGGGGAAATCCACCATGTAATTGTCCAAGCTGAGAGAAATACAAACAGCAGCAGAAGATGAACAGGGAAATTTAAATGAGAGAGTGTTGTTCGTAACAGAGACAAGGAAAGCAGATGATGTTTTAACTTGACAGTGTCCCTTTAAATGTTGTTTGAGACAGGAGTCTGGGAGCCTTATCATCACTCTCTGGTGAGATGTTACTCAAACTTTCTCAGTTACCCTTAACGAAGAAATTTCTTGTATTTATTCCTCTGTTTCTTCACACTAAACAGTGATCCCTGTGTTTCTTCACCCTCCGCAAGATGTGGTAGCTGAGACTGGACAGGATGTTGTGATCACCTGTGCTGCCCAAGGAGATCCACGACCCACCATCACCTGGGCCAAAGTAAGAGAATTATAATTCCGTAGTCACCCTGTACCCAGCTGACAATCCCCACGCTGCAGTGTTCCTGGTACTGTGTCATTACTAGAGCAGTGTGAATCATTGATTTTTCCAGTTCAGTGGCTGAGCCAAAAATATCTGAAACAAATTCGGTTAGTTTCAAACCGAAACTGAATTTGTTGTTGTTGTTTTTTTTTTCTTGCTGAAACAAAAAAATAAAAAAACTTGCATTTGGGTAGAAAACAAATGTTTCTGATACTGATTCGAATCAATGTTTCAAAACTAAATGTTGAGTCAAAATGACATGTTCAAAATAGTTTGTTTTTGATTTTTTTCAAAACGAACCATTTCGACACTTCCCAAATTTTTGTTTTCGGTTGGCTGGGGGGTTTTATTGGCCGACGTTCTTCACCAAATTTGACCGGAATTCATGAATAAGTTCAGTGCCCCCCAAAATGTATTTTTCAGCGAATTTACTATTAACCAAAAACAATTCGGTCAGCTCTAGTCATTACCTAATGCTGTCACGGTTTGAAATAAGCTTGCATAGTAAATATGGGAGAAGATACACTGGATAGAAAACAATAAGGTTTTGAGGAACTAAGTTTTCCCAGCTGGATTTTTATATGTCAAAAACAAAGAGCTGGGCAACATGGGTTGTCCTTTCCACTTTAACAGCCTTCACTTAATCCCAACCTATGACTTGAGTGATCCTTGACGCTCCCAAAGACGGGATATTTTAGTACAGTCCAAATTGTCCTTGTGTTCAGGGATCTCCATTGGTGGGAGCGGGCTGCATCACTACAGTTCTACTTGGCTCTGGGTTTGGCGTGGCAGAGCTGTGCTACTAGGGTAATGCTACAGACAGGCTGGGGCCCGGGAGCAGTGAAAGAGGTTCAATTTTAATTCGATTGGGAGCTCTCTCAGACATAGACTGTCTTCCTTAAGCATCTGCTGAGCGTCAGTGAATCCTGGGAGGAGAGAAAAAGAAGGGATAGCAGTACAGTTCAAATAGGAACTGAAACTTTTTATTATTTTTGTTGTTGTTTGTTTGTTTTTATTTTATTCCTATTATTTATTATTGCTGTTTATTACTTGTATTATGGTAGGACTTGGGACCCACAATAAAGATTAGTACCCATAGTGTTAGGCGCTGTACAGAATTCTATGGGCCTGACTCTTCTCATTTAGGGCTTGTCTACATATGGAGCTATACAGGAGCAGTTATTTCTGAATAACTCCATGTGTGGACCCTCTTACTCTGGAATAAGGGCGCCTTGTTCTTGTTTAGCTTAATGCACATGAAACTATGTTGACGTCAGTGTGGTTAGTCCAGAGTTACACCAGTGTAAATGAGAAAAGAACCAGGTCTTACGTATCCCTTGGCTTCAGCTGGAAAGCCAAGAGGAGACACCACAATCCAAAGAGAAGGGCTGCTCCAACTTTTGTGATTCTGTTGCTAGTCTCTCAATATTTGACATTTTACTTCTTTGTAAACTATTTTTAGATTGGCTGACGAAAAGCACTATACGACAGTTATGTATTTATTTATTTATTACCCAAAGCCCCAACTCTTGGAGACAGGCAGCTGCATGAGATTCTCATTTTCATTTATTTTTTAAAATAAGTTGCTAGCCCAGTGGTTCTCAAACTTTTGTTCTGGTGACCCCTTTCACATAGCAAGCCTCTGAGTGCAACCCTCCCCCCACTTATAAATTAAAAACACACCCAGGCAAAGCAGGGTTTGGGGTGGAGGCTGACAGCTTGCGACCCCCCCCATGTAATAACCTTGTGACCCCCTGAGGGGTCCCAACCCCCAGTTTGAGGGGGTCTAGCCTTTATGGTTGCAAAGAAAAGATTGAAGGCTCAAAACTCAGAAGGCAAAGAACAAAAACCCTACATTTATTTTTTAGATCTCATGATTTTATCCCAGTCTCATGATTTCTATGGGCCTGACTCAAGATTTTTGAATGTTTGGGCTTCTTAATACTGGATATGTCTGACCCACCCAAGGCCATGAAAGTCTGAGATCTCATGAGAGAACCTGTTCCTAGAGGTTCAGAAAAGCCTCTAAACTTTGATTCCTCATCTGAACCAAACCTGTTGAGACTTATCCCTTGCTCTTCTCAAATTTTAATGTCTGTATTGCAGCAGAACGATCCCAACTTCCTGCCTCTAAGCTAGTATAGAATCTGGAGGAGAAAGTAATACATGAAATGAATGAATATATGTGGATTGTAAGAACAGCCATACTGGGTCAGACCAAAGGTCCATCTGGTCCAGTATCCTGTCTTCTGACAGTGACCAATGCCAGGTGCCCCAGAGGGAATGAACAGAACAGGTGATCATCAGGTGATCCATCCCCTGTCGCCCATTTCCAGCTTCTGGCAGTCAGAGGCTTAGGGACACCCAGAGGAGTTGCGTCCCTGACCATCTTAGCTAATAGCCATTGATGGACCTGTTCTCTATGAACTTATCTTATTTTTATTTGAACCCAGTTATGCTTTTGGCCTTTATGACATCCCCTGGCAGTGATTTCCACAAGTTGACTGTGCACTGTGTGAAGATGTACTTCCTTAGTTATGTTTGTTTTAAATCTGCTGCCTATTAATTTAATTGAGAGACTCCTGGTTTGCGTGTTCTATGAAGAGGTAAATAACACTTCCTAATGCACTTCCTCTACACCAGTCATGATTTTATAGACCTCTATCTTATCCCCCCTCAGTTGTCTCTCTTGAAAGCTGAACAGTTCCAGTCTTTTTCATCTCTTCTCAGGTGGAAGCTGTTCCATACCCCTAATCATTTTTGTTGCCCTTCTATGTACCTTGTCCAACTCTAATATTACTTTTTTGGGATGAGGCAACCAGAACTGTGCACAGTATTCAAGGTGTGGGCGTACCATGGATTTATATATTGGCAGTTTGATATTTTGTATTTTATTATCTATCCCTTTCCTAACGGTTCCTAACATTCTCTTAGCTTTTGTGACTGCTGCTGCATATTGAGTGGATGTTTTCAGACCACTATCCACGATGACTCCAAAATCTCTTTTTTGAGTGGTAGCAACTAATTTAGATCACATCATTTTGTGTGTATAGTTAGGATTGTTTTCCAGTGTGCATTACTTTGCATTTATCGACACTGAATTTCATCTGCCATTTTGTTGCCCAGTCACCCAGTTTTGTGAAATCCCTTCGTAGTTCTTTGCAGTCAGCTTTGGACTTAACTATCTTGAGTAGTTTTTTATCGTCTGCAAATTTTACCACCTCACTGCTTACCCTGTTTTCCAGATGACTTATGAATATGTTAAACAGTACTGGCCCCAGTACAGATCCCTGGGGAACATCACTGTTTACCTCTCTCCAGTCTGAAAGCTGACCATTTATTCCCACCCTCTGTTTTCTATTCTTTGACCAGTTACTGACCGATAAGAGGACCTTCCCTCTTACCCCATGATGACTTACTTAGTTTAAGAGCCCATGGTGTGGGACCTTGTCAAAGGCTTTCTGAAAGTCCAGCTACACTAGATTCCCCTGGATCACTCTTGTCCACATGCTTGTTGGTCCCCCAAACAATTTTAATAGATTGGCGAGGCGTGGTTTCCCTTTATAAAAGCCACGTTGACTCTTCAACGTCATGTTCATCTATGGGTTTGAGAATTCTGTTCATTACTACAGTTTCAACCATTTTACCTGGTGCTGAAGTTAGGCCTGTAATTGCCAGGATCACCTCTGGAATCTTTTTTAAAAATCGGCGTTACATTAGCTACCCTCCAGTCATCTAGTACGTGGGCTGATTTAAGCAATAGGTTGCATACCACAGTTAGTAGTTTTGCAATTTCATATCGGAGTTCCTTCAGAACTATACAATGTATGTTTGGAAGCAGAGGGGGGTGGGAAGCCGGACAAGAGTGTAACTAGCCAAAAGAATTGCTGGGGGTGCGATGAGGGGTGAAACGGACTGGTGTCTTTTTTTGCTTTCAGATACCTTTTCTGTGTTGCACAGAGTTCTCCTGACATCTGCTGGCCATGTCGATCAATGACAGCTGTGTGTGTGTTTCCTAGGTAGAGCAGAGTCTAGGCTGAGGGATTCTCTCTGAAACGTCTTCCTGTCTTTTGATCATGCTACAGGAGGGTATTCAGATCACAGAGAGCGGCAAGTTCCATGTAAGTCAAGATGGGACCCTATCCATTCGAGACCTGGGAGTGGCTGATCAGGGCAGATATGAGTGTATAGCCAGGAATACCTTTGGATTCACGTCCAGGACCATGCAGCTGACCATCACTGGTACAGTGTCCCTTGGCTTTATCTCTACAAGATTCTCTCTTTCTCTTGCTCTGCTTACCTATTTCCTGCTCTGCCAATACAATGACAAGCTTTTAAATGCTTGCTTATAACCCTAATCCATTGGGGGAAGGGAGGCGTGCTCCATTTTTCACACTACTGCTCTGTGTAAGAAGGTAGGAGAAGCAGAGATTGTAATGAATAGCAGTCAGAGAGGTAACACTCATCTGTCAATCAGACCGCAGGTTAAGCATCACGGTGGTAACCCTTGGAGGGAAGGGAAGAATCGAGGAGGAAAAAATTGGAAGCAAAGCAAGGGCGGTTTAAAAGCATTTCTCAAGCACGCAGGGGTGAAGAGCGTGCATAGTCAATCCTTTATTAGATTAATTTAGCCTCCTTCTCTGTGCATGAATTGACTGTGAGGCGTTTAGGATGTTGTCTAACTTCTTTGTTGTTTGAAATTACTCACAGGATAATTAATGTGATTCGTTCGTGGTTGGTAGCTTGTTTTCCAACAGCACATGTTGCATGTCGGTTCCCAATGTCAATATCCACATTTGAGCTGGGTTGATTACCTTTGGCGTGACGTGCTGGCCACGAGGTATTGTCTGGTTCTTGAGTGGGCAGGGGAAACACGTAGGGTTTATCTGATTCTGCCCAGCAATCAGAAGGTGCTTTGATCTAGCTAGTGCCACTAAAAACAGCACTGAAGCAGTGGCAGCATGGGCTAGCCATTCGAATACATATCCAGGGTCCCAGGCAGGGTTGTACATGGGCAGCGAGCCTGTGCCACTGCCCATGCTGCTGCTCCATGCTATTTTTGAGCAAGCTAACTAGATTGCAGCTAGCTGAGGTGTGTCTACACATGATACAATCACACCTCCCGATTGCAGTGTAGACCCTTAGAATCAGATTTCTGAAGCGCATACTCCTGCATACCGGCTCATGTTAAAAAAACTCACTCTTGCCATGAACGTACCTGTCAGTTAACATGTTCTTTAGAAGATCTGTGAACATGACAACTACAGCTGAAGCAAATTCAGATATCTTATGCAAGCGAATGTTCACAGACCAAAATCTTGGGGTGCTCCCCTCGGTCTAAGCTGGCATGTTGTCATCCTGCGGTGTGGTCTCTTGTATGCTAGGGCAGTGATTTCAGTTCATAACTATCCTGCAAACTGAGACCCAAATCTACCCCAAGTTGTTTATGACGGCACACGGCAATGAAGTTCTATTTTGTAGTGGACACTGATGCACAAAAGTCTCGCCAAGTTCTCTCAAGGTTGGAAAACCAAAGTAAAATGAAGTCATTTAATTTCCTTATTCTCTCTTGATTCCTTGAAAGCCACGGACGTTGGTCGGAGTGGCGACACCTTTGTAGCCACGTCAATACAGGAAGCCATCAGCAGTGTGGACCATGCTATCAATTCAACGCGCACTGAGCTGTTTAGCAAGTAAGGCTGCTTGGGGATAAGATCTGAGCTGCAAAAGTGACAGCAGATGGAGATCAGAAATATACTGGGTGGAGATGCTCTGAAACCATGTTTTATACCTCACTGCTATAGTTCCATCTCAGGTTTCTGGTGAGCCAAGTTAGTAAACATAGGCTTGATAGGGTAAAAAATCATAACGGGGAGACCCATTTGACTGTAGAATTGTCTTACAAAGGAACCCCATCTCTCAAGTCCCTTGAGACTGTTTTGTAGGAGACAATACAACTGGAAGAGGAATGGGATTGTAACCTTGAGCTGTTCAAAGGGACGGAGCACACACAGAAATAAAGGATCAGCACAGTCAGTATATAAATGCAGATGACTTCATTCATTGTGGGGCAGTGGAGCAGGCCAAAAAATATGTATCTGAACTTTTTTCTTGACAAAAAGTAGCTTTAGATTAAATGGAAATTTCATAAAAGATGTATTTTAATTTAACATTTGGGAGTTTTCATAAGAAATCCAAAAAAATTTTGGCCTTCAACCAAAATGTTATGGTGTTCAGGTGCCAAAAACTGAAACATTTTTGAAATTATGAATAATTGTGAAAATGTTCATTAATTTTTTTTCATTGGGGTGGGGGTGGAATCCTTTCCTGATCAGCTCTAGCAGGCAGACAAGTTGAATCACTAACATGAATACTTGTTGGGATATCTCTCCTGAATAGGTCTAGACTGTGACCCAGGTTGCCTGAAACATCTTGTTAACATCAGGGAAATATTCATTTCAGTAATCAAGAATCCCTTGTAACCCACTTTTAATTTTCTGAAACAGGCGACCCAAAACTCCCAATGACTTGCTGGCACTCTTCCGTTACCCCCGGGACCCTTACACCATCGAAACAGCCCGGGCTGGCGAGATCTTCGAAAGAACCTTGCAACTGATCCAAGACCATGTCCAACAGGGGTTGATCGTGGACATGAATGGCACAGGTATGACTGGTTATTTCTGATCCGACAGTAGAACATCAGGAAATTCAGGGGGAGAATAAAGTTAAAAAAACAGCAACGCCAGACTGTTGCAAGGTGGGAAGTTAGAACATTGTACTAAAAGTTCAAAACACTTAAATATCAGTAAGTGGAGACATGGACTATCCAGGATCCAACACCAGTGATTAACTCTGCTCCTTATCCTGACCATCATCTTCCATCCAACTTTCAGCTATAGGCATGAAGAGCATAGAATGCCCTGCAAAGTGGAAAGCATAGCCCAGTGGTTAAGGCCTGGGTTCACTTCCCCACTCGACTACAGACTTCTTGAGTGACCATGGGCAAGTCACTTAGGCCCAGTCTACACCTCAAACTTAGGTTGGCCTGGTTACATGTCTCAGGGCTGTGAAAAATTCACCCTCCTGAGAGACGTAGTGAAGTTGACCTAAGCCCCAACATAGACACTGCTGGATGAATGAAAGAATTCTTCCATCAACCTAGCAGCCGTCTATGAAGGGGGTGGATTTACGACAGTGGCGGACAAACCCCTTCCATTGCCGGAGCAAGTGTTTAGACAAAAGCGGAGTAGCTGCAGTTATGCTGTTGTCGCGCTTGTCGTGTAGCCACAGCTCCGGTCTGTCTCGGTGTCTCAGCCCCTCGTTTGTCAAGTGGGGATAATGCCTTCCCAGTCCACAAGGCTGCTCTGAGGCTACCTACATTAAAGATTGTGAGGTGCTCAGATGGCAGCCCTGTAATGACTATAAAGACATAAAAACAAAACAAACATCCTAATTAGGGACTGGAAACCAGGCCCACGCTCATGGCATGGCCCAGACACCACAACATCCTACATTACCCTCTCTGTAATGTTTATACCTTACCCTGCCTCCGTCCACCATTCCATGATGGGGCCAGTACCTCACTATTCTTCCTTCACCCTCCCACAATCAGTCGCAGTCCCTACACTCCACATACCGGCTAGCGATCAAGTTGGCCTTGTCCACCCTCAGGGTACTGATGACAGACCCCAATTAGCCCTCGTGTGGGATGGCAGGGTGTGTGTCTCCGATGGCCATGCTCTAATGTGTTGTTTTGGGGTTCCCTCACAGGCTACCGTTACAACGACCTGGTCTCCCCTCACTACCTGAACGTGATCGCCAACCTGTCTGGCTGCTCCGCCCACCGCCGCACGCCCAACTGCTCTGACATCTGTTTTCACAAGCAGTACAGGACCCATGATGGCTCCTGTAACAATCTCCAGCACCCGATGTGGGGTGCGTCCCTCACAGCCTTCCAGCGCCTCCTCAAGCCGGCCTACCAGAACGGCTTTAACCTGCCGCGGGGCTTCTCTTTGGCGGAAGACTCCAGGGAGCTGCCCCTGCCGCTGCCTCGTCTTGTCTCCACAGCCATGATAGGGACAGAAACCATCACCTCCGACGACCAGTTCACTCACATGCTCATGCAGTGGGGCCAGTTTCTGGACCATGACATGGACCAGACGGTGGCAGCCATCAGCATGTCGCGGTTCTCGGACGGGGCACCCTGCAGTGAGGTGTGCACCAATGACCCACCGTGCTTCTCCGTCGTGATCCCGGAGAATGACCCCCGGGTGAGGAACGGGCGCTGCATGTTCTTTGTCCGCTCCAGCCCCGTGTGCGGCAGCGGGATGACCTCCCTGCTGATGAACTCAGTCTACCCCAGGGAACAGATCAACCACCTGACCTCTTACATCGACGCCTCCAACGTCTACGGCAGCACGGAGCAGGAATCTCAGGAGCTGAGGGACCTGAGCAGCCAGAGAGGGCTGCTAAAACAAGGACAAGCGGTGCCCAGCTCGGGAAAATACCTCCTCCCATTTGCAGTGGGGCCGCCCACTGAGTGTATGCGGGATGAGAACGAGAGCCCCGTGCTGTGCTTCCTGGCGGGGGATCACCGGGCCAACGAGCAGCTGGGCCTCACAGCCATGCACACCGTCTGGTTCCGGGAGCACAACCGCCTTGCTGCCGAGCTGTGGGCCCTGAATCCCCACTGGGATGGGGATACGCTCTACCACGAGGCGCGCAAAATGGTGGGCGCCCAGATGCAGCACATCACCTACGCGCACTGGCTCCCCAAGATCCTCGGGGAAGCTGGCATGAAGGTGCTGGGCGAATACAAAGGCTACGACCCCAACGTCAACGCTGGAATCCTCAATGCCTTCGCCACCGCGGCCTTCCGGTTCGGACACACGCTGATCAACCCCGTCCTGTATCGGCTGAATGAAACCTTCCAGCCCATTCGCCAAGGCCACGTCCCCCTCCACAAGGCCTTTTTCTCCCCTTTCAGGATCACCCAGGAAGGAGGGATTGATCCTCTCCTCCGTGGTCTGTTCGGGGTCCCTGGGAAAATGCGGGTTCCCTCCGAGCTCCTGAACATGGAACTGACCGAGAAGCTCTTCTCCATGGCGCACTCTGTCTCACTGGATCTGGCAGCAATCAACATCCAGCGGGGGAGGGACCACGGCATCCCCCCATACAATGACTTCAGGGTCTTCTGCAACCTCACGTCGGCACAGGAGTTTGAAGACCTCCGGAACGAGATCAAAAACCTGGAGATCAGGGAAAAGCTCAGGAGGTACTGTGGTTTGGCCCATGAGATCAATCTACCAATGGTATTGCCCTCCCCTAGCACCTATCAGCTGATCCGCTCTACTGCGATGGGGTTCAGAAGCCAGGGTGATAGCCGTGGTATAACAACTAGAATACCTGGAAATTTCCAAGCGAGCAATCCCTTACTTCTCAACCTCTAGTACTGTATCAGGGGATTGGTATGTTACTCTTTGGGTTTCAACCTCAGTCCCTGGTAGCTGTTTTCCAAGAGGACTAAATTGCCTGTTGTCTGTCTGGGTTACTACTTCTTATTGCGGAGTTAAGCCCTCCCTTCTGTTGTCTAGATAGCTCACAGTACTTACTGTCCAAATGTTGCCCAGATGAGCTGCTTGTACCCAGATTCCTATTCAAATGAAGCAATACTCCAGCCAAGATTGCTTTCCGCCCTCTGATAATCTTTTCCTTTTTGCCTCTCACTGTGCAGTTTATATGGGACTACCAAAAACATTGACCTGTTTCCAGCACTGATGGTGGAAGATCTTGTCCCTGGGACCAGAGTTGGACCAACATTGATGTGCCTGCTAGCAACACAGTTCCGAAGACTCAGAGATGGGGATAGGTACCATCATTTCTGGTCAAACCAACCCCCCCAGTATTCTGCTTGGGGAGATCACTCCTCTTGGGGAGACATGAAAGGAACAATTCCTAATTTCCCCTGGGTTCCAAGGCTGTGATGGTTCTTTGGGTAGGGGAATAAGGATGTAGGGCAGGCTCTGTTCTCCTCCCTTCTGTGTATCTGCTCAAGGACTTATGGCAGTTCAGGAATCTTATCTTGTTCTTAGTTAAAGATTAATTCACTTGGGCTTCATTGTACTTTCAAGGTTTTAAGTTGTCATCTGCTGTGGGAATGCTAGAAAAGTATGGGTGTGGGGACAGGGTTGGGAGCTTAATGCGGGGCGAATTTGGTGCATGTGATGTCAGTAGTGCCATTGATCGCTCTGGTTACCTGCAGAAAGAATGCGAGGGCGTCGCAATCCTAGCCCACTACACTATAGCTTTTGCCGTTCTGAGCTTGTCTTGGGATGGAACTGGTTCTACTAGGTATCCCGCAGGGAGGGGAAGGGTCAGACTTGAGTAGTCACTCCGTAAGGCCTGTGAGACCCTCAGACTCAAGTCCACTTAAGCCACAAATTAAACTCAGGTCCTGAAATGTAAATACTGGCGCCCTACCCCTTTGCACATCCCCCGCCCTGCCTGGCCTTTCCCCACATCTTGGCCTCTCCTCGCCCGGCATTACTGCTGGTTAGCCTCAGCGATACCATGGCTTGCAATCCCCTGTAGGTTTTGGTACGAGAATCCTGGAGTCTTCACCCCAGCCCAGGTGACTCAGATAAGGCAGACATCGCTGGCTCGCATCATCTGCGACAACAGCGACCATGTCCGACAACTCCAGAGGGACGTGTTCCAGGTGGCATCCTACCCCCAAGGCATGGTCAACTGCGAGGAGATCCCGGCGGTTGATCTCCGCATGTGGCAGGACTGCTGCGAAGGTGGGCTCAGTGCCGCTGTTGTGTCGATCGGCACGTGGGTTCAGGTTGGGAGGAGTCCTTTTATGCGCTCTCTCTCTCTCTCTCTCTCTCTCTCTCTGAAAGAGATACAAGGGATGGTTTTATGATGTACGTAACTCCTCTGCAGGCAGGAAGTCACAGCTCATTCTTATTACATATCATTGGTATTTCTGTAGCACTTAAGAGCCCCTGTCATGAACCGGGACCTCGCTGTGCCGGACGCTGTACAAACACACAAGAAATATCTGTATATCTATGCAGGCAGTGTGGCCTGCACTGGGACCCAGGAGACCTGAGTTCTAGTCCCAGCTCTGTCACTGCCCTGCTGGGTGACCTTAGACAAGCCACTTCCCCTCTCTGTGCCTCAGTTTCCCCAACTGTAAAATGGGATAATGACACTCACCTGTGGAAAATGCTTTGAGATCTACTGATGAAAAACACTGTCTAAGAGTGAGGTGGTATTATTACCATTAAATACAGACGCGCGCTGTATATTTAACAATCTGCTTATATTTAGGCAGGGGTCTCAAAATATGATGGGTTCCTCCTTCCCCTTGATCCTAGCACTTCTGGTCCTGTGGCCAGTCAATCCCCAGCAGCCTCCAGGATTCCACCCCTTAGTTCAAGTGGAGCATTAGCATGATTGCACCCCCAAAGCGTGCAGCCTAAAAAACAGGGGGCAACTGTAGAAGGGACTGGCTGGAGTCTCCGTGGAAGGTAGATGCTGCTGCTGCTGCCGCCTTTTGCTCTGGGCAAGAGGGGCTGTTGGTAGGTGGAGCTGGAGAGAGAGATTGGCTCGTGCCAAGCCATGGGAATTAGTAAAGAGGGGAAGAAAACGAAGGAAGAGAAGGCGCCAATTCCAAGAATTTCTGGATTATTATTCCCGGCTCCTCTGAGCTTCAAGAGGTTTCCCTTCCCCACTTTCGCTCTGAAGGCATCAGGTCACAACCACTGGCCAAGGAGGGCCGTACCGGACTCACTCCAGAGACCATCAGTGCCACTCCCTGTTTCCCCCTCCACACCCTGCAAGTGACCAGGCGTGGGAATCAAACCCCGCACTCCCCAGGCCAGTCCTGGAGGAGTCAGGTTTGATCTTGAAAGGTCAGGGACTGAGCTGCCAGTGCCGTAACGGGCACTAATTTCTGGGGGAGTGGAAGCAGCACAGCCCCTCGCAGCGTCAGGCCTTTGGGTCCCTTTTGAATCAACGTAACTCAGTCTGGAGCGGCCCAGAGAAGGCTGGGTCTCCTGATGTCGGAGTGATCACCAGGGACCTTTTGAAGGAGCAAACTTGGGTCTGTCGTCTCCATAGGGAAGGATGCCGACGCCCTGAATAAATTGTATGTCCTGGAAAATCCATTGGCCGGATTCTTTATTAAGTTAACGTCTGCTGCAACCTGGGCACCCCTCCTTGCTGGTGCAGCTGTACCCCTTCCAAGCCCTGTATCCCAGCAGGCCCACCTCCCTCCAGCATGTAAGGGCATGGCGAAGCCACACTCAGTGACGTCAGTCCTCCACTGGCACCCGTGGCTGCAGTTCTAAGTGGCAGTGGGGGCCGGCGCTCAGAATCGGGGCCTGGAGCTGGCTGCCTGGTGCTCTCGCCCCTACGTCGAATGGTGTTCCAGCCCAGGAGAGGTTCTTGCTCCATGTGCTTGTGCAGTGGAACGCACCAACTCAGAACTGCTTGATGTAATTGTTCTAGCTGCATAGAGGCCGATGGAGGCTTATGCTGAGTGGGGAGATTGGAAGGAGGGGAAATTCAAGCAAAAGGGCAGGATTTCCAGACCGAACATCACTCCAAAGTCTCCTTTCCTTCCTCCAGACTGCAGAACCAGAGGGCAGTTCAATGCTCTTTCTCAGCAATTCCGGAGCAAGAGGTCTCCCAGCTTCAGCTACCCAGAAGAAAACCCTTCTAAGCACAACCCTGCCGTCCCAAGGTGCGGTACCTCTGCATTTTTCACCTTCCCTTTCTCTACCGTCACAAGGGTTTTCCGTTTTTGTGTGCGCGGGCATGTGATCATTTGAAATCTGCCAACCTGAGCTAAGGACTAGACTGCAGAGATATTTGCAAAACGAAATAGATCAAATTATATATGACTGAATAAACTGTTTTGTCTAGATAGAGTGCTGGATTCTGCTAAGATCTGAGTTATGGTGCTGTTTAGGGAACTACGATATCACACAAATACAAACTCTGAGCCTGATGCAAAGCCCACTGGAGATGGTAGGAGTCTTTCCGTTGATTTTAATGAGCACTGCATCGGGGTCCTGTATTATTGACCGTACATATGCAGGTATTGTGTGCTGCTCTTTCCCTGTGACGTGTCATCGCTGGGTGAGAGCACATGAAAACGAGAGAATGAACATTGTAGGGCAGAGTCTCAAAATCTCAGGAGCCTAAGGCCACACACGCAAAAAAATCTGTAATTGCACATCTAATCACTATGTACATTCACCAAAGGTGTAAATTTGGGGGTTGCACTCAGTCATGGTAAGTGCTTGTGCAAATTAGGCAAACAGTTGCATGGACGTTTTGCCGGTGACTCTGGGCTCTTGAACCCTTGAGAATCTGGCCCATAAACTCCTTTTGATTTAGAAAAGCAGGAACATTAAACACAGAACCTGAGTGTACAGCCAGGGTCACACTTTGAAATACCCGCACAGCCAGGAAATTCACGAGTGAACGTTTTCACTTTCTCTGTCCCTGCTTACAGAAACGAAGATTCTTCCCATGACCATTCTTCCCAGCAGGACCTTGAGTCCTTTGTGGCTGACCTAGAAAAGACCGTCTCTTTCCTACGGAAACAGGTAGGACTTCATATGGCATCGGGGCTCTTCCCCTCAACCACCCGTGAACAGGATGTAATGCCCTGTATAAAGCTGCCAAGTGTAGTGGGTGTGGCTTGTTCCCTCCCTCAGAAGTGGGAGTGACTGAGCAGAGGGAACTAGGGGTAGCCCCAGGAGCCAGAGGGCAGAGAGAGGAGGAGGAGGGCAGGACTGGTAGGAGATTCTTGCTGGGTAAGGATTACTGTTGGGGGGTTCACCTTTCTCAGACTCCGTCCCAGAGCCCTGAGGTCCAGCCTCGCATCTTCCATGAGTCTGCCTGGCCTTCTGAAGTACCTCCAGAATGGGACTCATTCTCAGCATCCCTCTGCATTTGCTTCAGCTGAGACCCCGCAGTGCAGAGGCATGTCCAAATTGCACTCGGCAGTGGGAACGAAACGTTAGCCAGCCTCTGCCTAATCTCAGGGTGCACTCAAGTTTGGGGAGTGCAGGCTGCAGAATTTTGGGTGGGGAGAGGAGCTTGGAGAATTCCCCACCTGGCAGCTGGTGTGATCTTTGTCTTGCTGTCTCAGGTCAACGCGTTAGAAGGTCAGCTGAGGTGGTGGCATAGAAGCACTAATGAATATAGACAGTGGAAGAAGACTGGAGAGAAATGGAGAAAAAGATGATGACCCCATCTGCTAATGTGAGGTCAGAGCATGTCGGCTGGGCCGCCAGCCTGGGAGAGGGTGCAGGGAAGGCTAGATCGGTACCAGGCGGCTGATTATTATTATTATTATTACTATTTATTATTTGTATTATCATAGCACCTAGGAGC
Organism: Trachemys scripta elegans; assembly: GCF_013100865.1. Lineage (NCBI taxonomy): Eukaryota > Metazoa > Chordata > Testudines > Emydidae > Trachemys > Trachemys scripta. The sequence continues at coordinate 5,447,140 of NC_048309.1, forward strand.
CCTAGACATGGCCCGGGACCCCACTGTGATAGGCAGAACAAAAAGACAGTCACTTCCCTAAAGAATGTACACTCTAAGTACTGTAAGTGGATTTAATTTATCCACCAATGATGCCCCCAAATCTCACAGCCCAAATGGGTCTCTAGAAGGCCATGTGGGGAGCTCAGATCACAGACCGGGGTGGACGGAGGGACTCTCCCTATATATACTTTGTACAGCTGTGTTCCCCTGTAACTCCGCAATAGCTGTACATGACTGTTAGCCTGTGGACTACTGCTCCTTCTCGTGTTAGCAGCCTTGATAGCTATCCGTCTGTACCCCAAAGCCGTGCCCTCCATCCAGTTCGCTACGTTCATGGGGAGTGGTGCCTGGTGGGAAGCAGAATGAGCCCACTTAACAATTGTTTGCCTTAGGAAAGCACCATGGAGCTTCTCACACTCTTGAAGGAGATTAAAAATGGCCTGGCTGGCAGTACACCCAGTTTAAGAGGGGGGACCTGTAACCAAACCAATCCACTAAGCGTGCATCGCAAACAGGAAGCCCCTACTCTGTGCGGCGGTGCTGCTCACCAAGCACTCTAGAGCCAAGGGCAGACAGATTGCACACCTGTGCAGTGCGTCCCCAGGAGCTGTCCTCTGCAGAGAGTACATGTTTGGGAAGCATGAGTTTTAAACGAGCTCAGTTCGCTCACAGCAGAGGCTGGAAAGCTAGGTTCCCGAAGAGCGATGGAGGAGGACAGAAGGTATAGCTTATACATTAGAGGGGTCTGGAGTCTCTTGCTTTTATTTGATAGGAGTTGTTATGCTGCTGTTTGCATTGCAATAACATCTAGAGGCCCCACCCCCTTGGTGCTAGGTGCTGTACAAACATGTAACAAGGAGATGATTCCTGCCCCAAAGCGCTTACAATCCACACGGTCTCTTTTCCTCCTCCCTAGGTTATTTCAGGTGATCTGTACACTTCACACTGCTCACCTCTCAGCCAATCTTCTCCACCCCAACATCACAGCCAGTGAGAACAACATTCCATCCAGTCTGACACCTCCTGTACCACTCCACCGCAGGGCAACTGTGCTTTCCCTGGTACCTGACTCTCTGCACTGACAGCTTAGAGCCCCTGAACCATCTCTGCTCCCCCTCCGCCGCAGGGGAAAGGTTCCTCCCAGGAGTTCCAGCCTGCAAACCTCTGCACTGCCCTGGTTTAGGCAAGCAGACCCTGTGCTCCTAGGATCTCGCTTTTCACCAGCACTTTTCACCCTCACTCAGAAAGCGGAGACAAGTTAAAACTGCTTCGATGCCGTCATCCTGTACGCTTTCCTCCTCCCGCTGCTTTTGCAGCAGGTATTCCCAGGGCACCCAACCCCATTGGGAACATAGCGTACCTAGCAACACTTCGCCCAGACCAGCCGTCTCAAACAGCAAGGTCAGCAAGGATTTGGAAAATCTGATCTCACGTGTTTAAATTTTAAAAAATCCTCTTCTTATGTAATTGAGCGAATGAGAGCTTCAGGGACTGTGAAGCACTACTGGCCTGGCCTGCAGTTAACGCAAGTAGTGACAAGAAACCCCCCATCCGTTGGAAATATTCCTCCCATCCTGGGCATAGAGTTTGGTGCACAAGAATGCGGTACTGGAAACAGAAAGGAGGTCAGCTACCCTTGATGCTTTACTTCCTCACTCATTTTAAAACTAGTGGAATCTCCCCAATTAAATCTCTGTGAGCGAATCTACCTTTTGCTGCCCCATGGTCACAAACGTTTCTTTCGCTCTGGACTGCACTCTCCATGCTTCGACCTTTACGCGTTTTAGCTGGGTGTGTTTTTCCATTTGTCTTTACCCTCCTAAGGCTTTCAGCTGGAAGATGTATTTACAGTGTAAATGTAACAGGACCTGACACACAACTGCAGATAATTAAACGTAATAGCCCTCTAGTTAATAGCCAGGAGCGGCTGTGTTCCATCAGTTAGCTACGTGGAGAATACCGTGTGCTGTATTTGACACATTAATGAATGTAAAGTGTTGCTTGTATTTATTATTCCCAGGTGCTCCACAGCTAAACAAGAAATATGTAACCAGCTTTTGGGGGCTACTTTGGAGAGGTGCTTTTCAGTGGTGCTATAATTTATACCCATGGGACTCCAGGGTAGCCTGAAACTTGTCAGTCACGGGCAGATAGGTTTTTTCTAAGAACATACCTGAGTCCTTAGTTGTTATCTCTGTTCCTCCCATCGTCCCTCTCTTTTTCCCACCCTGTATCCTCCCCCTTCCCACAGCACAAGGATCATAAACTTTTCCAAATATGCTTGTTCTTTTTTTTTCTTCTTTTTAGGCCTGTTACTGAATCGAAGGGACCCAAAGCCTGTGCTGCCCCTGCTAGGACTTGGAAGTTATTAGGAAAATAAAATGATGCTAGAAAAGGGGTGTGGCTGATGAGATTTTATCAACTATTTCTTGGTGTGCCAAGGTGGGTGAGGTAATGTCTGTTATTGGACCAGAAGATGGTCCAATAAAAGAGATTGCCTCGCACACCTTGTGTGTCTCATATCCTGGGACCCTGTATACATACTTCTGTGGGACTGGGCGTGTGATGCAAGTGCCTGCTTGTAGGGATGGTATAAGCTACACATGGATGGTTGGCTCAGCTCAGATGCAGTGTCTGGTTCTAAGTGTCATTTCTACTTTTCTAGCTATGGTAGAAACGAAGCATCAGGCGCACATCCTCAACCAGGGCCGGCTCTAGCATTTTTGTCTCCCCAAGCAGGGGGGGGAAAAAAAACGCGATCACAAGCGGCAGCAGCTCTACCGCCGCTCCAGTCTACGGCGGTAATTCGGCGGCAGATCCTTCGCTCCGAGAGGGAGTGACGGTCCCGCCACCAAACGGCCGGATGTGCCGCCCTCCTCTTTATTGGCCGCCCCAGGCACCTGCTTGCTAGGCTGGTGCCTGGAGCCGGCCCTGTCCTCAGCTGGTATAAATCGGCTACCGTTGACTTTTGCTTTACGCTGTCTGAGGGTCTGGCCCCGTGGGACTTGACAGAGGTCAGAGGGAGTGAGTCCAATATTCCATGTCTCTTTCAGCAAACAACAAGCTTATGCAGCCCTCGTTACACATAGCAAGGGACAAATGTGCTGATACCGACTGTCCAGTTTAAATGCCTAAAGACGCAGGGCCATGGTGGATTTTTCTCTTGATGCACATGGTTAAGGCGGGTGGGAGGGTGCAGAGCGTAATGTGAACAGCAGAGTTTTCAGAGGTGTTTTACGCATAGTCCAGTGGGCAATGCGGAACTTGCTGTCTGTTCTCCCTACAAGTTGGAACCTCTACCTCCCCCCCCACCCCTTTGATTCCTGCTCTTATGCTAGAAGTAAGAAAAGCACCACTTGGTGAAACTCCCTAAGCAGAAAATCCTCTCTCCAGTGCCCGGTGCTCATGCAGATGATGCAAATCTGATGGGCAGCCATCAGTGGAGCCTCTTTGGCCAGGTAGGGCACGTTTGCTGTGCTGCTTTCTTGTAGGTGGGGAGTAGCTGGCGTATATTCATGATTACAGACCCACCTTCCCCACAACTCCTATGCAGCAGCCTGCAATGATTCTTCATGGAGCCCAGGTCCATGGTAGATGTGGAGAGGACACAAGCTGAGTGGCACTTCTGGCTCTCTGGGCCTTTGGGGTGGGGCCAGATGCCCCTAAAATCTGATCGAGTTTTGGGGCAGATCGTTTGGGTATCGTCAGAATCCCGGGGAGCACACAGGGAACACTGGCACCGAGCCACGGGATTTGCACACATTGGTTTGCTACCCTGTGCCCCCTCTTCGTGTTGATTACTGGACTCCTACAGCTGCCCTCTGTGGTGGCTGTGAACCAGGAATTACCTCTCTGTCTGTACCATGGGAAACCCAGTGTGGTTTACTAATGCAGCACCTTGAGACACTTTGTTCCTCACAAAAAGCAAATTTACCAGCCCAGTGAACTTGCGTGTGAATTTTTGCACTCAACATCAATGGACTTACAACTTTCATAAAGCTGTGTGTGTGTGTGTTCGTTCGGTGCTCACGAGCATTTATCCTGAGGAGAGCCGATAGCGCTCTACTCCAACCCCATCCCAGGTCACTCGGGAACCCGGTGGCCCCACTTTGAGCAGCCCTGTGGACTCTGGAACAACAATCCATAGATTCCCAGGCCAGAATGCACTATTGTGATCCATGTATAAGACAGGCCAGAGACCTGCCCCAAAGCAATTCCCAGAGCAGATTTTAGAAAAACTTCCAAGCCAGCACTTGGCGCGTGTGTGTGTGTGTGTGTGTGTGTGTGTGTAAGGGTGATTGCCAAGTGTCTTTGCACCCGAACCCCCTAAATTGCACATGGCTCCAAGCACCCACTCTCAAGGGCTGGTCCCTCAGCTGCTGTAAATCCTCATAGCTCCACTGCCTGAGGGGCTAACCCTATGCCTTTTGCCACTCATGTTTGCTACGACAGCGAGTGGAGGGAGGGATTGACTGCATCAGGGAATGGAGGATTGGCTACCTAAGGGGTGTGAAGTTTAAGGAATGTAACTTTATAATATATCCAGGTGAGTAGACAGCGCTCGTGACCACAGGATCTAAATGGCTCCTGTGAGTTAAAAGATGCAAAACCATGACAGATGCAATTCCTAGAGCCCAACTCAAATGAAAAGAAAAATTGAGATCCAGATAAAAGAGAGGTTTTCAGATAAATTTATAACGGTCTGAATTTTGCTACTGAAGTGGCCTTAAGTTGACCACTTAAGTGATCTAGTTTTGCCACTTAATTGAAAATTGCAACTTCGGCTGTCCGGATTCGCCACTTATGCACTGTGATCCTCTTAAGTAGAACTCTTAAGTAGCTGAGACCACTTAAATGGCATAATTATTCAATATACCTCTGTTCAAACCATTACAACATATCTCTTCCCCTCTCTCTTTTTTAAACCACTTCTTTCAAACAAACAATTTGCATCCTGAAAACAAACTAGAGTCAGCAATGGTATTCCAGACCATTATAACTAGTTTTCAATTCAATTTTTTATTTTTTTTATCATTTCTATGAATAATAGCGATGTTTATTTTTAAACATTTTTTTCTGATTTTTATCAATTTAAATTTTCACAGTTGTGGAAAATTATGGGGGGGCAGACAATAATTATTTAATTGACAGTAGACGTTGAGATTCAAAAAGTTAGTTTTATAATCGTTCAAACACAAGGTTAACATCACACGTCAAAGTATACAAAGTAAATATCTTTAAATCAAGCTCTTAAGGTCTCAAGCAGCGTTTTTCTTACTTTGCCTAGCAGTGAATTTTGATTATCGGTGGAAATATTTGTTGGTTGGTTTGTGTGTGTACAGAGAAATTGACATCTACTAACATTGACCAGTCCAATCCTCGCACCCTAACTATGGCAGCCGAGGAAAAATAAGTGGCACAAGGGGCAGAGTTCAGGGAGAGCAGATCACCTGGTGAGAGAGATGCAAATCTCACTTACATGGAAACTCCATGCAAACTCCAGATCATTTCGGCTGGGACTTTTCATATTACGAAGCAAACCTGAGGCCACATAAACGGTAAACTCCAGACAAGAAATGCAATAAACCTCTCCCTTTTTATTCAACAGTCTGTTTTATACAGATTGCATGGACTAAAGAGCTCCAGTTTAAAAAAAAAAAAACAAGGCAGTTGCAATGGAGGGGGAGTTAGTGATCCAGACAGGTAGAGCCGGATGTCAGAACCTGCCCAGGGCTGTACCTGGCAAGCAAAAAAATATTTGAGGCAAAAATCCAGACCACTCCAGCTGAAAACCTCCCCCTCTTACATTCTCTCACTTGCTGTCTCTGTAAATCGTGTTTTTTTTGTTTTTTACTAAAGTGCACATTTGAGGAGATAATTTATATGAAAGATCCTGCACAAAATAGAGGGAGATTATTATTTAACTGAGATGTACCACTTGTACGTCCGAGTCCCTGCTACCTACCAGAGATTTGTTTGCCAGTAACTGGTAACTACCAGACAGGGCCGGCTCCAGCATTTCTGCCGCCCCAAGCAAAAAAAAAAACCGCGATCGGAGGCAGCAATTGGGGGGGGAACAAAAGCCGCGATCGGCGGCAGCAGTTCAGCGGCAGGTTCTTCGCTCCTGGACCAAATGAGGGACCTGCCGCCCCCAAATTGCCGCAGGTGCCGCCCCTCTCCCTTGGCCACCCCAAGCACCTGCTTGTTAAGTTGGTGCCTGGAGCCGGCCCTGCTACCAGAACATATTTTCGGTTAAGTTCTAGTTCAAAAGACTCCCTTAATTCTTAAAGTGTAAACAGAGTTGACTAATGAAGCAAACTCCAGCTGTGATTCTCAGGCCAGCTGTGTGTGCAGGTCTGAGCCTATGGCCCCAGCCCGCAACGAGTTACACCTGATCTTCTAGTTTCACTTTCAGAAGTAGGAAGTTCTCAGGTAAAGGCAGCACAGGCGCCTGTTCCAGCACTGAGCTAGCATCCCACGCCCCTGAGCGTTGATGTGCAGGGCTCGGGACTGAAAGTCCCCGCTCTGCTGTGGAGAAATTCTATGGCATAGCAGCCCCACGCTTGGACACAGCTTTGTTTGGAACAGGGATGGAACAACATGTCAGGAAGCGCTTGACCTTCCTGACCTCCTTCTGGAACAAACTCTGGCCAAACACCGTCTCTGCTGACAGGCCCTCGCAGGGGTATTTTGATCCCGATCCTGTCGCCCTGCGGCCAGACCTAGAGCCGGATCCTGTCCTCCCCAGTGCCTCTCTCTTTAGTGCGCTGTATGATTTCAGAGCCAGGAGCGCAGAGGAGCTGAGCATCAGCCGAGGAGACAAACTCTGCGTCCTCAAAGAAGAGGGGGAATATGTCTTAGCCAGGAAGCTTAAGGGGGAACCAGCGCTGGGCTACATCCCTGCTAATTACGTGGCAAGGATCAACGAGGAAACCTCCCACCAGCCGTAAGTATCTGAATCCCAGCTCTTCACTGTGGCTTGTGTGGGGATAATCTTTTGTAAGTGGAGCACAAAGCGGGGGGAACTACTGCAAGCTGGATCTCACGGCACCAGTGCTATATATTGGTCTAAGGCCCTGCAGAACTGGGCACCGGGAGCTCTCCTCCCAGCTAGGCACAAAGGACAAGGGCTGGGTCTGCTGCCTCTACATTGAGGCTTTCCCCGGTCAGCTCGAATTGCAGCATTGTCTTGTCTCTCTTTTCTTTGTAATTTGCATTTGGTATTGTCGGCAGTCAGGGCCTAGGGCACACCATTGTTATTGGGCTGGGGGCTGGAACCGGCGCATCACACAGTTCTGGGCCAGGGCAGAGAGACGTCTGAGCTGTTTGTACTGTTTGTAGAGCAGCTACCACAACAGGGTCCTGCTCCAGGTCGGGGGCTCCGAGGTGCTCTGGTAATACAAGTAATAACGTTCCCTGGCAGGTGGCAGCCAAAGGCCTGCTCCACTCACAGGTTCTGTACTAGTGTTGCTCTGTCAGTTAGGGTGTGATTTTTTTTTTTTTAACTGAAATAGTGATGCTGGTAAACCCCCCTGCCTGGACACATCGATACCAGTCTGAAGGGGTCTTGTCCCAGGTAGAGCTATTCCCCTTCCTGTTTGAGAATACACTGTACCAGGATACATCACCTTTCTATTGGTATAGCTGCCCTTTAGACCAGGGGGCTTAGACCGGTTTGATAAAGCAATGCCACGGGTGTGTGTGTGTAGACAAGGCTTTTAATCCCTCTTTGTGCTGCATCCGTCCCCAAAACCGCCGCTTGTCCTCTTCTCCCAGACGGGGGGGAACAGGCCGGGGGGGCTGAGGCGGAGCGGACAGCTGTGGCAAGGTTGGCAGAGGGAGGAGCTGCCATGCTGAACTCCCGAGCCACCAGACAAAACCCCTGTTTCGGCACAGCCGTGGGCCAGTTGAGTTCTCCAGCTCAGGGGCTGGCACAAGGGGGCACTGTAGGAGCTCGGCACAAGGGGAGGATGTTGTGGAGTTCCAGCAGCACCCCGCTACCCCCACAACTCCCCATCGATACCTTCGCAGCACTGATTTTAAATTTAGAACATTCACCTCTTCCTGCCCAGTGGGCGCGTGAGTTTACTATTATATAAGGCAGCGTTTCTTTCCCCACTCACAATAATCCAGTTCCAACATGCTTTGTGAAGTACACCTGAGACACTTCCGTTCTCCCGGTCTCAGGCCCGTGAGTCAGTCAGTATCATTAGCATATTACACACTCGCTGGAAGCAAGCATTGTGAAAACTCCTAGTGAACTCCCAGTAAAAGTTTCTCCTCCGGTCTTTCAAGTCTATTCAGGTGGTATCTGAGCTCTTACTTATCTTCCTGAATATGGAATCAAAGGGGTGGAGGATGGAATGTGGATGACAGCATCCAGGACACACCACAGACAGTTTTCAAAGTGAAATCACTTTGCATTTTAAAATAAATAAGTTTCCGTTCCATTTCTCCATCTCATTAAGATCAAATAGACAGGACGCCGACAAAACAAATGGTTGTGTGGTACAGCCAGAATCTACGTTTTTCAGCACCGATAAAATAGTTTGACTTAATCAAGCTCCAGATAGGGCTGAGCAAGCAGTTTGGGGGCTGAACTGAAAAATACAAGGAAAAATTGATTTTTGGGGAGGGTTTTTATCAAAATGAAAAAATGATTGCAGGTTGGAGGGATCAACATTTTCTAAACAAACCACTGTGCCATTTTTGAATTTTTTCCCAAAAATCTTTTTTTCCAGCCCACACTGTCCACCAGATTCAATCTGAATTCACAGGTAGGGTTGGTCACCCCAAAACTGCATTTTTTCAGTGAATTTAGTAATTGCCAAAAAATAAAAATTCCTCCAACTCTCCACACAACCCAGGCAAGCCCTAGTATCAATGGCAGGGTGGGCATTGTACCAGTAGTCATCAGTATATACCGATGCCTGTCATATGCCAGGGGCATGACCCTTGTGGAGTCCTGACCCTCATCCACTGATTGGGGCTGGGTCAGTCTCTTCCCAGTACACCTGTGTTTCACACCTGTATTACAGTGACATGGGGGGTAAAGGAACCCACCTTTTCTTGCTGGTGGTATCAAACCTCAGTTTCGATCCGGAGTGACAATGTTTGGTGGTAGTGCTTGTGTAAAGCATAAACCCACAGTGCAGTTTAGTTGTTATGACTGGCAACGCACCAGGACAGCAGAAGGCAAGTCCAGGCAAAGCTTCATTGACAAATTCATTCATGGGCCCCATGAATGAGAATAGCTGATTTAGAATAATTCCAGGAGAGGAGTGAAAGTCACTAGTACTCGTATGTGGAAGAAATTGATCCTGCACCTGTGGAGTGTACTTGGCTCCATTGATGCTATACATTCCTCACTTTCATGCCTCACCAATTCATAGTTTCTTTAATAATCTGCAGCCAGCAATAATCAGTGTGGCAGAAAGAAATTAGTGGGGCCTACGCAGAAGGCTCCCGATTTCTGAAAAACGGCTTCTGAGTTTGTTACCGAATAGTATCGTGAGTGCAGTTTTGCAGGAGCAAAGAATCTGATCTCACTAAGTCGTCCAACTCGCTGGCTGCACCCACACAGCACCTGGTAGAGTGGGAATTTCAGAAGCAGTAACTTAGCTGACTGAAATCCAGGGGCGCCTCCGTGGCAGAAGCCTTGCGCCTCCGCTGAATGTTTTCTGAGACTCCCACCTACGTATCCAAGTATTCTCAAATACACCTGCAATTGTTTGCACCCCACCACCTGCCCCTAGTTCTCTGGGGGTGCAAGATTGATGGCTGAGTTGAAGCCTATATATAGGGCCCTACCAAATTCACAGTCCATTTAGTCAATTTCATGGTCATAGGATTTTAAAAATAGTAAATTTCATGATCTCAGCTATTTAAATTTCAGATACTGCTACCCTTACTTCTGCGCTGCTGCTGGCGGCGGTGCTGCCTTCAGAGTTGGGCAGCTGGAGAACGGCGGCTGCTGGCCGGGGGCCAAGCTCTGAAGGCAGAGCCACCGCCAGCAGCAGCAGAGAAGTAAGGATGGCCTGGTATAGTATCGCCACCCTTACTTCTGCACTGCCACTGGCAGGACGCTGCCTTCAGAGCTGGGCACCTGGCCACTAGCTGCCACTCTCCAGCCACCAGCCGCTGCTTTTTGGCCTCCCAGCTCTGAAGGCAGTGCAGAAGTAAGGGAGGCAATACCACGACCCCTCTAAAATAACCTTGGGATCCCCCCTGCAACTCCCTTTTGGGTCAGGACCCCCAATTTGAGAAATGCTGGTCTCCCCCGTGAAATCTGTAAGCACCCAAAAGACTATATTTCCTGGTGGGAGACCAGATTTCATGGTCTGTGACGCGTTTTTCATGGCCATGAATTTGGTAGGGCCCTACCCATATACCAATCAAGGCCAAGGATTCTTTTCAGATTCAGTCATTTTATTTTCAGGAACTGCAGCGATGCATTGCTATTCACAGGACAGTAGCTTCTTGCCGCCCTCGCCTGTGGTCAGGTCCCCCTTGTGCGAGGGAGTGCCCCTGCACGCAGGCATGACGCGGTCCCTCTCTGCGGCTTGCAAGCTAACTAAAGGCGAAAGATAAATTGTGGGGGGGAAAACTGAAGGGAAGTGACTAGCCCAAGCAATAGAGCCAGGAATTGGCCCTGGGCTGGTGCCCTAGCCGTTAGCCCACATTGCCTGCTATTTTGGAAAATAAAAGTTAGAGGCTTATCCAGAGGGGTGTGACTTTGGAATGGAAACACCAACCTGGTTGTAAGGGCGACTGTAGATAAATCGGGTTCTGCCCCCGCCAGTAGGTAGCCAGGATTCCCCCAGCTGGCTAGAATGCTGAGGGCAAGACTGCGGCCCAAGGGAGATAAGAAGCCTTTCACCCAGGTGTAACACAGCGGCTGGAAGGCCAGGGTCTGTGGACGAGCCTCCTGCTCACAGCAGTGTGTGCACTTTACACCCTCCTACGCAGCCCGGCAGTGGGTTGTCTTCACCTGCGGCCTGCCTGTGATGCTGTGATTCTGCTCCCATCGCAGGCGGGGGTCTTGATGGCACCGCCTGGCCCCAGGCCTGGCAACCTACGTTCATTTTTCGTTGACGGGGGTGAATGTGCGCTTGCAGCTTGCCCAGAACCTTCACGCTGGGTGAAGAGACGGGAGGGGGTACGGTGCTAACAGCCTGGGAGGAAGCAGCTAGCCGGGGTTTATCGCAAGTGAGCCTGTTTGCGGGGGAGCGAGACCAAGAGCCTGTCAGATCCACACCCCATCAGCGCTTGTGGCTGAGGCAAATACTCCCTTTCCTTCTCCCTTCTGTGCAGTTACACCAACCCCAGGACAGGCTCAACCTGTCTTCCCCCCTGCCCCTCCCAACAAGAACAAACAAGCGAGGTACAAACAAGAACAGGACATGCCAGCTGTGCTTTGGGCTGAGTATACGAAGCTGCTGGATGGATCAAGTCACTGGTAAATGCAGGCTCAGGGGCACCGTTCACCCGGCCCCCTGTGGGAGCCTCTCCCCGTGCATGTGTGGGAGTGTGTGGGGATACTAACAGACCCTTTCACTGCTCATCCGTTTGTAACAAACACCAGTGCGGCTTTCTGCAGCAATGGCCTCAAGTACCCTGGCATCTGCCTTTACTCATGTATCGGCTGGGAAGCAATGACCTCGGACCCTTTCCCAGATGATTTTTAACAATAGATTTGCACAAATTATAGGACTAGAGGAGTTGGAGGGGGAGGACGGAGCCGGGATCCACTTGCATCCATCAGAATTCCTCACCGGCAGGATTTTAGGAGCAGTGCAGTTTAGGTTAGTTAAGCTTCTTGGGGCAGGGACCGTCTCTTTCTGGGTTTGTACAGCGCCTAGCACAATGGAGTCCTGCTTCACAACTAGGGTCCCTAGGCACTATGATCATACAAATAAAGAATGTCATAGTTAGAAGAGTGGTGAGAAGAGACATATAATAGGGTTCCTGGCCCCCTGCACTCTTTTACACACACACACACATACACACACACACACACTGGCCACGTATACATTTGAGCGTACAAATTTTAGTACCCAGGCCTGTTAAGATGGGATAGTCCTGATCGGGCTCTGGGCAGGGACTATGCAAAATGTCCCTGGTGTGGTGTTTAGTGAACCCTCCACACTTAAGGAGCTTGCAAGAGTTCTGCTTCATTCTGTGTCCAATTGCAATTGGCTGGTACCTGTAACAAAGAGCTTCCCGGAGCCCTGTGTCTGTGGCTGGGAAGCTCAGCCCTTAAAGGTCCTGTCTCCAATAGCATACTTTGCACAGCTCTGCCCAGAGCACCTCACACCTGCCCTGCGTTGCTCCTCCAATCTTAGACCACCTTTGGTCAGAGACTGACGATCATATGGCATTTTGCCAAGCACAGGGTAGTTTTGTGACAGGACAAAGAGAAGAAAGACCGCCAGCACATTTTTACTTGTGACCTAATCCATATTTGAACCTGGATTTTCTAGAACTGAAGGGCAAATAAGTGCCTTGTTTTAAGTGCTACCAACCCCTTCTAATTCTTCCTGGTTCCTTAACTGCTGAATTAAGATCAACATGGCCAGTGTCTTTGGTGGAGTTAAGTGTTTAAAGGAGACATGCCATTGGTTCTAAAGACCTGCTCTTATCTGGGGCAAAGCACCGGGCTTCCCTGTACTCTCCTCTGGAGTCCAAAGAATGAAGGAAATAGTTCAATGTTAACAAGCTGTGATACCAGATAACAAAAGGCCCAGGTGAAACTGAGCTAATCCGTCAACAACAGCTTCTGAGCCCAAAGGTTAGCACTGACGTCAGTCAGCCGGTGCGACTGTTTGCGGGTGCTACTGTCTCTGCCCTGGAAATCAGCTGCTCTGCTGCTCATTAGGCAGTTGCACAAACACAAATCGTGATAACCACAGTCCTATGGGCTGGAACTCAAGAACCAGCGTCCCTGCTATTCCAGCTCGGTGGGGACATGGGGGAGAACATCTGGCCTCCTGATCTTCTGTCCAGCCCTGCCACTTGGACAGAAGCAGTTTCTGACCAACCTTCAGCACTGGGACTGGGGTTTCTGCTCCCTTTGTGCCGCATGAGACGTACAAAGCCGCTGCAGAGGGCAGGGAATGACTGTAACATGGTTCATACCCAAGGGGAAGGACGCTGTGTGGGAGACATCAGAAAACAGTGTGTGTGTCTGATGTGACTAGTCCAGGGAGCGACATTGTACATTAAGGAACAGAAATTGACATCAAAGGGCAGCGCCTTCAATCCTGGGGCACGTGCCCCCGCAGTGGGTGTGGGTGAAGCTAGCAAACTGTCCTGCTGGCTTGTACGTGTGCAGCCACAATATACATTACTGAACTGAAATCCACATCAAAAGGCAGCTCCTTGGATACTGGTGAGCACTGGAAACTAGCAAACCTTTTCTCTGGCGTTTGCTTGGGCATCCCTCGCACCAGGTGTTCGGTGGGCTAAGCAGGGCTGGGTTACAGATGACAAGGTCTTTTCAAAACAAAGGAAATGGTCGGTTGGACTCCGCATCCAGCCCCACGTCCAGGCTCACATGAGCAAACACAGTTATGCACCAATATAACCCACTAAACGCCATTCCTAAGAAATGCCAGATCATACAACTTCAGCAACACCCAGGCACGTGATAAATATGCAAATTAAACCTGCCGGCAGGTGGGGGATAGTCGCTTTCCCCTCTTCACACACAGGGGGCGCTGGAGCCCTTCTATTCCCTGCAGGTCTCCTAGTACCTGGGCTGACAGGTGCAAATGCTGGTCTGTGCCTGTGCATTACCCTAACCCATGCAGGTTGTGCCTGCTGCAGCAGATAGCTCTAGGCAAAGAAGGAAAAGGCACATTTCTCTCTTGTGCACCCTGGGCACTGGCCACCCCATTTTTACTTGCTAGTTATCAGAGGGCTGGAGTTTTCTTCACCAAGTCTTTTATTACCTGCCTTAGGAGGTGTTACTGGTGCCCATCACTCCCGTATCACGCGACCTTCTGCATAAAACAGAGTCGTGCCCGTGAGCCCACCTGGGTCAGATCCTCAGCTGGCGTCGATCAGCATAGCTCTGTTGAAGTCAGTGCAGTGCCGTCGATTAACCCCAGCTGAGGACCTGACCCTCCTTCGCTTGTCCCCTGGTGCATGCTATGGCTAAACGTAGCCAGCTGCAGCCACGCAGTGCAGAGCCCAGCACGGTCCATGCTGCCCATTTAGGTGCATTATTGGGTTTTATTCTGACTCATCTCGTCTCAATGCCTCTCGGGGCCCGGGCGCAGCGAGGGTCTGTCCTGGGGGTTTTGCCGCTCTGATCGGCCTTTTTATCTTTCTTGCAGCTGGTACTTCAGAGGAGTCAGTCGAAACGAGGCCCAGCAGCTCCTTCTCTCACCGCCCAATCAACACGGCTCCTTCCTCATCCGTGACAGCGAGAGTAACCGAGGGGAGTATTCTCTGTCAGGTAACCCCGAGCACTCCGCGGCGTCCAGCCCTGCTGTTCTGTAGCTGGCTGTGGTTCATTTCTGCCTTTGCGCCATAAATGGGGCTCAGCGCTGCCCGGGAGCAGAGGGTGGCACAGCTGGTGGGGAAGGGAAGGGAAGATGGTTGTGAGCTACCTTGCCACCTACCTCCATCCTGGGGCCGGCCAGAGGCCAAACTGACCCCTGGCACAATTTAGATCAGCCTCAGGGTGCTTCTTGACAGAGTCAGTTTTATGTTCTCTCTCGGTCGCCCTTCTCTGGGCTGTGCCAGGCCCTGCTATAGATTCGGTAAGATGAGGGGAACGGGAAGCGATCAGCATGTACCACATGCAAGTGGGAGAAGCCCCTGGGCAAAGGAACGTTCTGCCTGAGGACCCGGGCTCACCAAGATGCAGGGATGTGTTTAAAGCGGTTTATAGCATCCTGTTAAGATGGATTCACTTCAGCTCTGAAAAGGGACAGAAAGCCACGCCAATGGCCATTGAGCGCCCTGCGTATCTATGCAAATATTGATCGCTGAATCATTGTGGGAAAGGGAAGTACAATGCTCTCATTCAGGGATATGAAAGCCATAAACAATTTACAGCTTCATAAGACAGCTTCATAGTCCTTAGCGGCAGGGTTTATTTCCAGTGGTTTGTTCTATTGTTCTGTGGATTATATAAAAAAAAAGAAATTCCCACTTCAAGCTATCAGGGCCTGATTCAGATCTGATTTACAGTGATGTAAATTCATAGATTTTAACACCAGAAGAGCCCATTTTAATCACTTAGTCTGACCTTTGGCATGACGCAAGATAAAGAACCTCACCCACTAATTTCTGCATCACGCCCATAAACTGTTTGCAAATTAGCATACAGTGATATTCAGTCTTGACTTAGACTTCAAGTGATTGGAGATTGCACCATGTCCCTGGGTAAATTGTTCCAATGGTTAATTACCCTCACTGTTAAAAATTTACCTCTCCAGTCTGAATTTGTCTAGCACAGGGTCGGCAACCTTTCAGAAGTGGGGTGCCGAGTCTTCATTTATTCACTCTAATGTAAGGTTTCGCGTGCCAGTGATACATTTTAACGTTTTTAGAAGGTCTCTTTCTATAAGTCTATAATATAGAACTAAACTATTGTTGTATGTAAAGTAAATACGGTTTTTAAAATGTTTAAGAAGCTTCATTTAAAATTAAATTAAAATGCAGAGCCCCCCGGACCGGTGGCCAGGACCCGGGCAGTGCGAGTGCCACTGAAAATCAGCTTGTGTGCCGCCTTTGGCACTCATGTCATAGGTTGCCTACCCCTGGTCTAGCATTAGCTATCAACCATTGGATCCCGTTGGCCTTGGTCTGCTAGATAAAGAGCTGTCTACTATCTAATCTCTGCCATATGTTAGTATTTAGAGACCATTTATAGACCAAGTCACCTGTTAACCACCTCTTGGGTAAACTGTCGATTGAGCTTTGTTAGTGTGGAAGTCAGTGTTGTTACACTGGTATAAATGAGAGCGGAACTGAGGCCAGAACCAGCAACGCTCAAGGGAGGGGACTAGGGCTGGTTGCATGGGTGACTGAACTCTGTTTCAATCTCCTTTGTTTTTTCCCTCACAGTCCGTAATCATGCTAAAGTCAGTCATTTCCGGATCTGTAAGGGGCCTGACGGAGGTCTGTACATACAAAAGGGACAACCTTTTCCCAGCATGGAGGAGCTGCTCACCTTTTACACAGTAAATTGGAAAGTTGTACAGAGCCCCTTGTTACAACCCTGCATCCCTAAGGTCTGTGTACACAACACTAGTGTCAATTAGTTTCTTTCACTCTTACCCTCATCTTAAACCTGATGCTCACCATTTGGTTGCTGGCCTGGGCCATTCTCTTTCTTCATTATTTCATTTTAATCTTGTAATTTGTTCTGTGGTTGTGATAGGGTAGGGAGCAGGTGATTTTGGTTTGAGCATTAGCCTGCTAAACCCAGGGTTGTGAGTTCAATCCTTGAGAGGGCCATTTAGGGAACTGGGGTAAAAATCTGTCTGTGGATTGGTCCTGCTTTGAGCAGGGGGTTGGACTAGATGACCTCCTGAGGTCCCTTCCAACCCTGAGATTCTGTGATTCTATGATTTGCTGGGGGACATGCTGGCCATTAGAACAGAGGCATTCTGAAGGACAACGCAGGCGGTTTCGTATAGAACTGCTTGCATTTTGGGGGGGGGGGGAGGCGCCAAAACAAAAATTAATCAGAAAACTGTAAAAATTCTCCAGTGGGAGAAATGGGGCCAGAATGAAAAAAAATCAGTGTTCATTCTGTCAAAAGAAAAAAAAAATCAGTGAAAAAAAATGTTGACAATGAAAAACGTTTTGTTCAGCATTTTTTCACAGAAATGTGTCCATAATTTTTTGAGCAGCTCAATTTTTGACGCTTTATTAAATGAAGAGTTTAAGTGTCCTTTTAATATAGCTGCCCTCTTATCCGTCCATCAGCCTCTTTGCTTTCAGGCTCTGCTGTTAATTATAAGGCTAAGGAGTCTGTCTTGTTCTGGAGCTTTTATCTGGTTTCCCTTTCTTCAAGTTGAATTGCACAGGGTTTTCTCAAATGCTTACTCCATATTCAAGGCCAGCTTTAAGGTCATTGGTTCCAATTCGGAGTGAAAAAGACTTTGAGATGTAGGAATTTCCCCTGGAACAGAAACTCCAAGTTTCAACCAGCTCTACTGAGAAATTTAATTTGCAGGGGACAGAGACCAGTTTCCTATATCTTCACTGAGCACCCTCTTAACATACAAATTAATATTAATGGTGCAGGTGGAATGGTCTCTCCCAGTGATCTGAGTGGCTGCTTCCCGCTGCATACCCTTTCCTGCAGTTTCTCTGCCTTCACGCTTCCTGCAAGACCTAACCGCCTCCTGAGAGAGGCCAGAGCCCTCCGTATCCCTTGAGGCTTTGTAGTTCCTGGTCCTAAAATGGTGACAGATTCCTGCAGTCTCAAAGTTCTGTTCTCATGGGCATTTCTGGCTCCCAAATGTGCCCAGTGCTCCAAAGGCAGCAGCCACTGCAAAGGATTCTGGGACACATCTGAGGGCCAGAAGTGCACACGGAGAATCAGGATGAAGAGGTGCTATTTGGGACTGGCCTGGATGCTGACTTCGGTTGCTTTCTCAGCCTATGCCCACGTCTGCCCTGGTTCATAACACTGCCTCTACCTGACGGCGCAGACCTGAAATGAAATGGTCTATGTGTCTATACGTTTAATACAGACCCCTCCGATGAGAGATGCATGGGAACGGCCCCGTTCAGAATTCACCCTCGGGAGGAAACTGGGGGAAGGATACTTCGGAGAGGTGTGGGAAGGATTGTGGAAGAACATGGTGCCAGTTGCCATCAAAATCATAAAACAAGGTGCGTGGATGTGAAGGCAGGGAACATTAACCATGCGCCACCTTGTCTTTCACTCACTGCCATGAAAGATCTCTCCAGTCCGTTTCATTTCCCCCTTGATCACCCAACCCCTCATGTCAACAATCAGACTGAATAAACTAACTGTAGATAGGATCTCCTGCCTGGTGTAGTCGGGCAACCCTAGCTCATAAGGCTACTTGCCTGTGACACATCTGCACACACCCATTCGAAAATCCAGTCCGATCTACGCTGAGGTCTTTACAAAATGGCTTCCCACCCCCGCTCCCTGCAATCACTCTGGAGGCCTCATGTTAAGACACTGCACTGTTGTGTGAAACAGGGGCTCTCAACCTTTCCAGATGACTATCCCCCTTTCAGGAGTCTATTTGTCTTGCGTACCCTAAGTTTCACCTCACTTAACAACTCCTTGCTTACAAAATCAGCCATAAAAACACAAAAGTATTACAGCTCACTAGTACTGAACAATTGCTGACTTCTCATTTTTACCAGATAATTATCAAATAAATCAACTGGAATATAAACACTGCTTACATTTCAGTGTGTTGTATAGAGCAGTATAAACAAGTCATTGTCTGTATGGAATTTTAGTTTGTACTGACTTCACCAGTGCTGTTTATGTAGCCTCTTGTAAAACTAGGCAAATATCTAGATGCGTTGATGTACCCCCTGGGAGATCTCTGCGGCCCGCTCCCCGGGGGAAGGCACTAGTGTGGAAGTCCCTGCTGCACTCAGCCAGCTACCTGAAAATGGCATCTCAATCCTAACGAGAACAGCCTCAATACATGTTACTGTTAATGAGCTGTGAGGGAATGGGGTGCATGAGCGCCGAGGGGTGGGGCTGGGGCTGGAAAGCTCCCGCAGTCACGTGGAGAAAGCCAAGCTATGAATGGCAGGATGAACTTAGCGAGAAACTTACTCACCCCGGCAATGTCTCGGCTTCCTCCACAGCTGACATGAAGGCGGAAGATTTCACCAAAGAGATTCAGAATCTGAAGCGGCTGAAGCACGAGAGGTTGATCCAGCTCCATGCCGTCTGCTCTGTGGGCGAGCCCCTGTACATCGTCACCGAACTCATGAGGAAAGGCAACCTGCAGAGTTACCTCGGCAGTGAGTACCACCCTGCCCTTACTGCCTAGCGCCGCGTGGGGAGTCACCCGTGTGGCACTGCCGCTCTGGGCACTCGAGAGCACCACGAAGGGACTGCAAGGCCCAGCCGGGGGCCTCTGCCCTGCCCAAATTAAAACGGCAACAACGCACTAATGTCAAAAGAGGCAGCCCGCCAAGCTCTGCTTTCATTCACATGGGGGCGAAGGCAAGACAGCTCCATCCCAATCGATGGAGCAATTCCCATGTAAGGGAAAGCAGAATTTGGCCCCGGGTACATTCTAATTCACCCTACGTCGGCCGGGGACAATTCGCCATTTTAAATTTTAAAGCTGTTGTAGAAGCCCTCGCCCCTACCACCGGTAACCACGCAACAGGCCTCTTTGCAGAAAAGCCTCAGTCGTCCTGAGCACCCAGATCTGAATGTAAGGCCTGGTCTTCGCGCCATTTTTGGCACTGGTATAACTCCCTTGGCCAGGAGTGATTGTTTTACTGAAATAGATATACCAGACTAGTACCTCGTGTGCTAGTTATAGCAGTATAATGCTGTCTTATTCCAGTACAGTTTATTCCCCTTCCTTTTGGGAGGGTGGTACTGCTCAGACTATACCAGCGTAGTGAAAGCGGTACAACTTGTGTATGTTGGCAAGGCATAGGCTTCCTCAAAGCTCCTGCCGGTTTGAACTCCTGCCCTCGCTTGCCCCCCCTCTCTAAGAAGAGCTGCTGTGGCGCGTTGAGACAGTCGCGCAATCCGAATGGCGTGCTACTTCGTAGTTCACCGACGCCAAAGGCGGTTGTTTCACTGGGGGACTGGGAGAGGGAGTTTTCAGCTCCCCAGTCTGCTCGGCCACGGCCTCTGTTGGAAGCGAATTGCCAAAACTTGTGCATCTGAAACTGACAAAAGGGCAAGTCTCCTGTCACCATCTTGCTGAGTCAGCCGTGAAACGGCACCAAGAACATGCCTGTGGTGGTGTTCATTTCTCTCGTTCTTTTCTTTCACTCCCCCAACCAGGAAATAGTTGTTAGGGAAACAAGTCACACAGCGCCCAGCTGGGACCTGTTCTTTCCTAGGTAACGTCCTCCATTGACTAATGGGACCTCCTTTGGGGGAATGGGTCCAGCAGGGCTCATTATCCAAGGAGCAGCAACTCCCAAGTAGGATGGGTTCTGAAACACAACTCCCAGCCACGCGTTAGACTCTGTCGCTCCTACTCCTAACAGGGAACTACTTATGAGGACCATCTTTCTCACTGCAACAGAGCTCACCGGGGGCCAGCGCCTGCCAAGCTCTGAAACACGCACTTAACGTTACAGACGTGGAAGTTGCACGTGCTCAAAGTTAAGCGTGTGCGCTTTGCAGAGGTGGGGGCCGAATAACGAAGGCTACACACGTTCATGCTCTGGTATAGGAATGTGATATATGGAGATATACCTATCTCATAGAACTGGAAGGTCATCAAGTCCAGCCCCTGCCTTCAGTAGCAGGACCAAGTACTGATTTTGCCCCAGATATCTAAGTGGCCCCCTCAAGGATTGAACTCACAACGCTGGGTTTAGCAGGCCAGTGCTCAAACCACTGAGCTATCCCTCCCTCCATAACATGAGTGTTTATTTTGTCAG
Organism: Trachemys scripta elegans; assembly: GCF_013100865.1. Lineage (NCBI taxonomy): Eukaryota > Metazoa > Chordata > Testudines > Emydidae > Trachemys > Trachemys scripta. The sequence goes on from NC_048309.1 coordinate 5,467,768, forward strand.
TTCCTAGTGGTGGGTCTCTTTCCCAACAAGGATGTACTGATTCCATAACGTGCTCTATGAGGGTTTTAATGGATCAGCCTAAAACAGAAAGTGATTTTGGTCCTTCGATCCCTGGTTTAACAGGTCTGGAAGGGAGGGCTCTGAGCACACTCCACCTGATCAGCATTGCTTGCCAGGTGGCCGACGGGATGACGTACCTTGAAGAACAGCACATCGTTCACAGGGACTTGGCCGCTAGGAACATCCTTGTGGGAGACAACCTCACCTGCAAAATCGCTGATTTTGGACTCGCCAGGCTCCTCAAGGTTGGTCTGCTGGAAACTGTTGGTCCCTTTGCCTTGCTTATTTCCACATTCCCTTCCCTGTCCCTAAGGGGCTCCCAGTTCACACTGGAACCTGCTAGCCCCACCCTTGAGGCTTTTACAAGGTGGCACCATCCTACCAACTGGTTAAACCTAGAGACAGCTGATTAACGGGCTGGGGGTGGGGGTTGCCTTTGAATGCCACAGAACAGACAACTCCACCTCTCCCCAAACACTGACTCTCCTACCTCCGCTCAGTCTCTGCCTGCCTAGAGGATGAGAAACTAGCGCCAGGGAACCAATCTTGGCTGTCCCGGGTTGACAATGCCCAGAGCTACAACTAGACCAAGGGACTGAAACATGGTCTCCATTTACATCGCGTGTGGCAGGACACAATTTGATACGTGCTCTGCTCGGCTGTCCCAGGTCTCTGCCAAATCCATGTCGCACTGTTGCAGGGAGAGAGCTGTAGGGCTAGTAAGGGTTACTTGAGATGGCAGTTTAGGCCTCTCCTGCCCCCGTGCCTTTGAGAGGGGGGATATTGTGTTTGTTTCCCCTGTGCTCATAGCCCATCTCCTGTTGCTTTTTAGGACGATGTTTATTCCACCAGCGGCAGCACCAAAATCCCAGTGAAGTGGACAGCCCCAGAAGTAGCAAACTACCACACCTACTCGCTGAAGTCCGATGTTTGGTCCTATGGGATCCTGCTCTATGAAGTCTTCACGTACGGGCAGACCCCATATGAAGGTATGGAGCCCACCCTTCCCCCTCCTCTTTGTCCAGCCGTGCTGCCTTTCGGGGGTTACTGTGCCCCGCTCTTTCCAGGAACGCCCTTCACGGGGTGTCTACGCAAGAAAAGCGCCTGTGGTCGCAACGCTCGGAGCCCAGGTCAACTGGCTCGGGCTCGCACTGCGGGGCTAAGCGTAGATATTCGGGCTCGGGCTGGAGCCCAGGCTCTGAAACCTGGCGAAGGGGGAGAGTCTTGCAGCTCCGACCTGAGCCCTAATATCTCCCCAGCTATTTTCAGGCACAAGCCCTGCCAGTCCGAGTCAATTGCCCCAGACTGAGACTCAGTGCCACGGATTGGCTTGGTTTTTTGCAGTGTAGATGTACCCTCATTGTGCTCCCCTTACACAAGGCTGCTGTCCTCTGGCTCCCCACCTCACTGACACCCAGCAGACCTCCCTGATGAAACGTGCTCCCCTCCCCTACCCCACCATCCAGCCTTGCTGCAGGGAAAGGAGACTTTCACACAGTGCATGGAGTAGCTACTGCATGGCCAGGAGGCAGCCTTGAGAGTTGCTTGACACAGGTTTCACTACACATGGGAGGTGCACTTGATGAGGAATTGAATGGTGATGGAGAAGCCGTTCCATACAGGCTGGCTAGACTCTTCACAGCCACCCTGAGCCATTTTGGGGGATAAACTCCACAATGTGATGGTGAATAGGGTCATTGGAGTTTCTTGTTTCCTTACAGGAATGACAAACCAAGAAACAATACAGCAAATCAGCATGGGCTACCGCCTTCCCCGGCCAAGCACTTGCCCTCCTGAGATCTATAGCGTCATGCTGGAGTGTTGGAAGGGTAACGCTGAGGAACGGCCCACCTTTCTCGCTCTGAGAGAGAAACTCTGCTCAATTTACAGACGGGTGCACAATTCGCTCTCGCTCTCCTGATGGAAATGGCCCTACACCCCACCCCCATGATTATTTGGGGTTCCATTCCCATGCCCAGCAAGTGTAGCAGCACTGCTGGGAGTATCCATTGTCTATCCGTGCACGACTTGCGTCCAGCGGGCATTCTTGTGTTGCACGTTTCAGATGAAGATAACACAAGGCCTTCTCCTTGGGAGGGACAGAAAACCGTGCTTCATTTTGGAGAAGTTTAGCCTCCTTGCTATGGTCTGACTGCTACCTCCACAAGAGGACTATTCATTGTAGATGTGGTACAGCAAAGATGTCACCCTGGGTATAAGAAGTTCTTAATCTAAACAGCACAGCAGGATTTCACAAGCTACCTGCTGCGTTGAAAGTGAAGTTTCCCGTTTACTTTGTGTGTGTAAACTATTGATGGCTATGGAGTTATTCACGACGTGTGTCTGATTTATTTATTGATCAATGCATGTAAACCCACCCAGTTTTCACAGCGCATGCGGACAATGTAACTCTTCAGTGTACTTGCTAATATCAGTGGCAGGATCAGACCTGGCTGTGTTGTAGTTCACGGCAAGAAAAAGCCGTGTAAAGCCCTGCTTCCTCCTGGGGGTTTGGAGACATCCAGGCATCCCACATAAGGGCAGGATTTGAGACTCAGATCTGCCTGGACTTTTTCCTCTATACCTGGAACTGCCAATTACTACTCCCCCCCCCCCCCCATTCCCCACAATTTGGACCCACTCAGATATCATTGTATTCCTCTAACCGTCATCCTCCCTGCCCCCTCCTGGTGTATATTATTAAGCTCTCATTTGTCTGTCACGTTCCTCATTTAGACTGTAAGCCCTACAGCAGAGGAACCTGGCTTCTCGGTGTTCCCCAACTGTGAAACCATAAATCATCATCATCATTAATTCATACTCCAGGGAGAGCTGAGCCTAATCACCTTGTCTTTTAGCACCACTTAGTGGCTGCCTGAAGTATGACATTCTTTTTATTTGTTAATTACAAATGTTAACTGTACATTTTCTGCCTCTTTAAATACAAGTATTTTAACCAACTTTCTCTGTTTTTCTCATCAAAGTATTGGAGGAGGATCTGTGAAGCTATTGGAAGGTTCTCAAGAGAATCTAGGAAGGGCCCTCTTAAAAAATAAAAACACATCAACTGTGTGTATATCCATCTCTTACCATACTTCCTATCTTTCTTATGCATTGGGATAGTTTGCACTTGTGCCTTTAATAATGATGCTAAAACTTCCAAACATCTTGAACTCTTTTTTCCTTGACTTGCTTCCCATGAGATCGTACCTACCAATTCCCTGGGTTTGCTAAACTCTGCCTTCTTGAAGTCCATTGTCATTATTCTGCTGTTTTCCCTCTTAACATTCCTTAGAATCAAAAACTCTATCAACTTCATGATCACTTTCATCCAAGCCTCAAATTCTCAGCCATTTCCCCCCTTATTTGTCAGGATCCAGTGTAGAACAGCCTCTCCCCTGGTTGCTTCCTCCACCTTCTGTAATAAAAAGTTGTCTCCAATGCACTCGAAGAACTTGTTGGATAATCTGTGGCCCTGCTGTATTATTTTCCCAACAGATGTCTGGGCAGCTGAAGTTTCCCATCACCACCAAGTGTTCTGCTTTGGATGATTTTGTTAGTTGTTTTAAAAAAGCCACATTCACTACTTCTTCCTGGTTAGGTGGTCTACAATAGACATCTACCATGACATCAACCATGTTCTAACCCCATTTACCCATCCATAGCCTTGCAACAGGTCTGCCTCCCATTTCTATCTTGATCTCAGTAGGAAAGTTTATAGTAAGTATGGTAAGAGCCCACCATGGCTTAACTAGGCAATCGTCAACGACCTGAAACTCATACAAAAAGTGGAAACCAGGTCAAATTACTCAAGATGAATATAAAAAGACAACAACACCAGCATGTAGGGACAAAAATGAAAAGGCCAAGGCACACAATAAGCTAGGGTTATAAAGGGTAACAAGAAAACATTTTACAAACACATTAGAAGCAAGAGGAAGACTAAGGCAGAATAGGGCCATTACTCAATGAGGAGGAAAAGACAATAACAGAAAATGTAGCAATGACCAAAGTGTTAAATGCCTTTTTTGTTTCAGTTTTCACCAAAAAAACCCCTGCAGTGATTGGACCACTAACATAGTGAATATCAGTATAAATGGGGTAGGATCTAAGGTTAAAATAGGGAAAGAACGTATTAAGAATTACTTAGACACGTTAGATGTCTTCAAGTGGGCAGGGCCAGACAAAATACATCCTACAAGACTTACAGTACTGGCTGAAGAATCTCTGATCCATTAGTGATTATCTCTGAGAACTCATGAAGAGCGGGAGAGGACTGAAAAAGGGCAAATATAGCCCCTATCTATAAAAAGGGGAATAAGGACAACCTGGGGAATTACAAATCAGTCAGTTTAACTTTGGTACCCAGAAAGATAATGGGAGCAAATCATCAAACACTTTGTAAGCACCTAGAAGATAATAAGGTGATTGTAACAATCAACATGGATTTGTCAAGAACAAATCATGTCAAAACGACCTAATATCCTCCTTTGGCAGGATAACAAGCCTTGTGAATGGGGGAAGCAGTAGCTGTGATATACCTCAACTTTAGTAAGGCTGTGGACACTGTCTCACATGACCATCTCATAAGCAAACCAAGGAAATATAGCCTAGACGAACCTCCTGTAAGATGGGTGCACAACTGGCTGGAAAACCGTACTCAAAGAGGAATTCTCAATGGTTCACAGTCCAGCTGGAAGGCCAAATCGATGGGGGTCCCGCAGGGACTTGGCTGGAGCCTGGTTCTCTTCAATATCTTCATAAATGATTTGGCTAATGGGATAGAGAATACACGTATAACGTTTGTGGAGGATACCACCCTGGGAGGAGTTGCAAGCACTTTGCTTTGGAGGCCAGGATTAGAATTTAAAAATGACTTCCTTTTGCCTCCATTTCCCCTAATGCTGGACTGTGATCCATTGATAACTCCTCTCTGAGTATGATTTTCCAGCCAGTTGTGCACCCACCTTATAGTAGGTTTGTCTAGGCTACATGTCATGAGATCTACAGGTGAAAAGCCTTGTATGGACCCCGTCCAGCACAGGCAACAGGAAGTGTTCCATTGACTTCAATGAGAATTGGATCAGGCCCCATAAAAGGCACAGGGGAGTGGGATCCCTAAAAGTGGGACTGCACATACACCTGAGTGGCTTTTATGGAGCAGTTATTACATACGGCACATAACGATGTAAGGCAATATGCTCCTGGCTTCTGTTTTGGTGCACGCGAGAGACATTGACCATAGCTCCTTGCCCCAAAACGGAGGCTAGGATGTTGCCTTTACACCCTTATGTGTCGCATGTAATAACTGCCTTTTTAACATGCCTGAAATCCTCAGGCTGACGCAAGAATCGCCACTAACCCTCTAAAATTCCATTTCATTCCCTATTCCCCTCCCCTTCGCCTCTTTCCCCATTTTCTCTCTCTTCCCTTCCTCCCTTTTTAACCTCCTTGACCCTCGTCTTTCTCTATAAATTCCTCTCCCTCTCTTCTCTCCTACCATCTCTGGTTTCCCCCTTTCTCTCCCTTTCTCCTCTCCCATGTAGCAGTCTACAGCTGGGTGAAATTCACCCAGGGGACGGCTACACTCCAATCAGGGGGTGTGCTTGCAATCTAGCTAGCTTGGGGACCACTAGCAATGAAGCCATGACAACACGGCTAACCACCCAAATGATACCTCGGGTCCCAGGTGGGCTTGCGGAGCCCAGGATGAAGTCTGTCCTGCCACAGCGTCACTGCTATTCGTATGTGAGCTAGTTAAAGGTAGGCCTCGTATGTCTGCACATGCGTCAATCACCCCTCCCGATCGCAGTGCAGATTGTAGGTACCCTAAAGTGAAACCTCATCGTGTCACACATGCCCCTCCACCTCTGCCCTTTAGGTAGGCAGCCCTGCTTGCTTCACGGGGTTGGTGCCTTGCACCCACCTGAGACCAGGCAGCAATTCACTTGGCTTCCTTCTGGCCTTTTGTTGCCAAGAGAGGCGTGGCTTAAGGGCAGGGCAGCAATTTAGCTATAAAGAAGATGATGTGCAGAGGGCGTTATTGCAAAGTCTGCTCCTGACAGGTACCCTCTGACCTGCCTGCAATGAGATAAGTTGGCAGAATTACACAGACGCCTTTGGAAGGCAGCCGGAGACAAGCATTGCAGGGCTGCTCAACACAGCTCTTTAAAGAGCTCATGGCTGGAAAACGAGGAGAACCTTGTTGACTTTGGCTTTGCTGTGGGGAGACCGAACTCCTGCCATAATTCAGCTCCTCTACCTGGCAGCATGAATTCCAGGCTTGGAGCCAGTCCTCTGTACACCAGCCTCTGGGACTTTGAGGCCAGGACACTGACAGAAATCAGCTTCCGGGCAGGAGACCTCTTCCAGGTCATCAGGCAAGAAGGAGAATGGTGGTGGGCCAAGAAAGTCGATGGCTCGAACAGGATCCTAGCAGAAGGTTATGTTCCTTACAATTACTTAGCAGAGCAGGAGACCATGGAGGCAGAATCGTAAGTAAAACCCTGCTGGGGTCAGGAATCTTAACCACTGTTTAATGCTGGAAGATAAGAGGGCTTTGCATTTGGTAGCCAAATGGCAGTTTAGCCAAGCCAAGCAGTTTTGGGTGTCAGTCTCTGAGCTGATCCATAGATAGTGGCTTGTTTCTGTATAGGAAACTACAGCCCTTTTACAAAGGTTTGTGTTACAATGAAACACTGGGGCAGCATCCTGCAAGGCAAGGCCAAAGAGAACCTGTGTGTGACACCCATATGCCCAGCGCTGGATGGCAAGGACAGCCTCTGGAAAGGGAAATAGGGAGGGCCAGATATCTAGGGCCTGAATATCGGCATCCTCTGGCTGCCTTCTTTGTGCCTTGCCAGTGACCCAGACCAGCCATAACCTCAGGTCAACAAGCTTCATTTATGGCTGTTTTGCCTCGCCAAGATGGTCCTGGGAAGTCTGGTCCCCTACTCTTTGGCTGTGAATCCCAGAGACAGTGAAGGTGTGTATGAAAAGCAGGTGGGAACGCCACTCCCACCAGTGACTGGCTGATGCTCTTTGTTAACCAGCTTCTGTAACTTAACTAACTTGTAAAGCGAACTCATCCATAGGGTTAATAGGGCCGATTAACCAGTGGCTAGTGCAGCCTGGACCCCTGTGATGAACTAGTGGGGTCCTGTGGAATATGATTAGCCAGCAAGAGGAAGCTCTCCACCAGCAGCCACCCTGGTGCTAAACCTCATGGCATGAATTTATGTCCAGGGAGTTGGGATCTGGGTGCGCCACAAAGACAATGCAGCAACCCCAAAAGAAGTCATAGATGCAGAAAGAGACTGAACCTTCCTTAGCTTGAGGGATGTGTTGATGGCGTGGGGGGCAGAGTCCTGTCCCCTGAAGCAGGTTCTTTGTGGCTGGGGGATGCAGAACAGCGACACACTGACGTCTCTAGCTGGCCATGGAGTTGTTACAATAGCACTTGATGCAGAGATCCCCAGGTGTGCTGACACTCTAGGGAGACTCCATCTCAGCACAGGTTTATTTTCTCTCCTCCTCCAGCTGGTTTTTTGGGCAGATCTCACGTTCCGAGACCTTACAGAGGCTGCTGTCAGAAAAGAACAAGGCCGGGGCCTTTCTAATCCGAATCAGTGAGAAAAAAGATACTGACTACGTGCTTTCAGGTAAGTCGAACTATTTCTCTCCCTCCTTCTGACCCAACCTCTGTAACAAAACACCAGCCCTTTTGCTTAGACCTCTGAATATGGAATTTCCTTTTCTGGACTATTTAGCAACTTCACAGGAGCCAGCCATACTAAAGACACTATCCATTTTTTTGACTTGCCTATCTGAAAGGAGAAGGTTCTTCCAATTTAGAGTGCCCTGGCATGCAATGGTATGTCTTGATTTCTTTTTTTTGTAAGAAGTAAAGGTATTTTTTCTGCTCCGCCTGCTGCTATTAATAAGGCATTTTCCTGTGAAATTGTTGAGCTTGTTACACCAGGAATCGGTGACACTGATCATAAACAAAGCTGTGTTAGATGCTGAAGATACCCCAATACCCCTTCCACCCACTTCTTTCATAGATGGTGATCTGGGTAGGTACAAACATTTTGGAAAGTTATGTGCTCAGCAGGCTGGCATGTCTCTTTAAGAAACCATATGTGATCACTCTCCGTTCCATAGTACAGAAATCACATACTTCTTCCCCTCCTCCATCCCAGATCAAATGCATTGAAAGTTGTTCCTTTGAGCCAACTGCTCAGACAGCTGCTAGAAATGGGGATTCTGAGCCTCTCTGTTCCAGGAAGACAGCAGTAAAGTTTGCAGTCTGGCAGTTCCAGTGGTTAATCTCCTGCGGCTGCATCAAGTCTCAGGACAATACCTACCAGGAAACAGAGCAAAAATAACTCAGAGGTTTGCCAGTAATGAGTGATTTAAGTTAGTCAGGGCCATAAATGTAAACATGTATTTAAACCTTAAAAAAAACAACACATAGTTCCAGCTGAAACCAGGGCTTGTGAGTTCCAGGAAGACTTGTTGGAAGGCATGTGTCTAACAGAGGTGTGCACTGAGTCCATGTGCAGCAGGGAACAAGGATCAGAAACACAAGATCAGAGGACACTGGATTCTTCTCTGCAAGCATTGGCAGTGTTTGAAGGGAACGGACTAAAATTCCTGACAGCATTGCTAGTCATCACTGATACACATTCTAGCTGGTTCCATATTTGGTTTATTTCAGTACCCAGAGTGAGCCAGGTGCTTTATAGACACTGTCTCCAGGGATTACAATCACCATTACACCTGTGCTGAGCACCCACAACTCTGCAGTCAATGAGAGCAACAGATTGTCCAGCACCTCTGACAGCCAGGCCTTAAGTTAAAGCAAATTGGTGATTTTAGTGAGAGATCACCATGTTCGATTCTGAAACCCAGGTGCAGGAGGTAGGCAGACCCTGTACAGATCCAAACCTTTCCCCCACCTGTGACAGGTGTGTGAGGAATGACTTCTTGCCTCCTGGCATGTTGTCAGTTACTGGAATGGGAAGGTAGCAGCACATTTAATGACTGCTTTGCATTGTGTGCTCCTCCCGCCTCTCCTCCTTGATTTCACAGTTCGGGATGACTCAATTGTGAGGCACTACAAGATCTGGCGGAACTCCCAGGGGAACCTCTACATGAACGCTGCGCTCTCCTTCCCAGATCTGCTCAGCCTGGTGGAGCATTACAAAGCGAAGAACCTCTCCCACGGCCTGAGACTGACAATCCCCTGCTGGAAGGTAAATCTGAACCAGCCAAGAACTGCCAGAATGATGCTTGTGGTGGGAGCGTTAGTTGGTGAGTGAGTCAGGATATGGAAGGACAAGTTTGATGTCTTCTTGCATGCAGGCCTGGAAGTCAGATGGGCTCAGTACAGGGGTGACTGGGTGAAATTTTATGGCCTGTGTTATATAGGAGGTCAGATGGGCTCGATCACAGGGTGAAATTCTCTGGTTTGTGTTCTACAGGAGATCTTAAAATCTATTAGTTAGACCAGGGGACTTGAAATCAGAAGACTTAAATGCTATTCCTGACTCTGTCACCGACTCTGACTTTGGGCACATCCTGAAACCTACCTGTGCCTCCGTTTCCCAATCTGTAACATGAGGAGAATAATACCCACTTTTGTAAAATCATTAGGAGGTAGATGTCTCATAAGCACCAAGGGCCAGATTTCAAAGGTATTGAAGTGCCTGGAGATGCAGATAAGTACATAGTAGCATTTTCAAGAGATGTTAAACAGGTTAAGCCCCTAACTCCCATTGAAATCAATAAAAGTTAGATGCCTAATCTGTTTAGGCATTTTTGAAAATCCCTCTAAGCACTTACCTGCATCTTCAAGTCAGTAAATATCTTTACAAATCTGGCCCTGCATATTCGTATTGTTAGGTGATACATGAGTTGGCACACTTATAGCATGAGAGAGATACCATGGTCTAGATCGGGGCGGGCACACTTTTTGGCCTGAGGGCCACATCGGGTTTCATAAATTGTATGGAGGGCTGGTTAGGGGAGTGGGTCGTGGGTCCTCCACCCCCGGGACCCCTGCCCCATCCACACACCCCCGCTCCCTGTCTCCTGACCGCCCCTGGACCCCCGCTGCCCCATCCAACCCCTCCTCTCATTCCTGATGGCCCCCCGCCCCATCTAACTACCCCTTCCCCCTGTCCCCTGCCTGGCCCCTGCCACCCCATCCAACCCCCCCTCCTTCCTGACTGCGCCCTGGGACCCCTGCTCCCATTCAACCCCTTGTTCCCCCTCCCCAATCACCATCCACACCCCCACCCCTGACCACCACCCCGAACTTCCCTGCCCTCTATCCAACCCCCCCCCCCATGCTCCCTGCCCCCTTACCGTGCTGCCTGGAGCACCGGTGGCTGGCGGCGCTACAGCCGTGCTGCCCAGCTGGAGCCAGGTCACGCCACTGCCACCACACAGCTCAGAGACCGGGTCAGGCCGGGCTCTGCAGCTGCGTTGCCCCAGGAGCTCACAGCCCCGTCGCCCAGAGCATTGCGCCGGTGGTGGAGTGAGCTGTGGCTGCGGGGGAAGGGGAACAGCAGGGGAGGTGCCGGGGCTAGCCTCCTGGGCCAGGAGCTCGGGGCTGAGCAGGATGGTCCCGCAGGCCGTTGTTTGCCCACCCCTGGTCTAGATAATACTTAGTCCTGCCATGAGTGCAGGGGACTGGACTAGATGACCTCTCGAGGCCCTTCCAGTGGTACGATTCTATGACGTCAGGAACTCAGCCAGAGGTTATGGGTCTATTATAGGAATGAGCGGGTGAGGTTCTGTGGTCTGCAAAGTGCAGGAGGTTAGACCAGATGATCACAATGGTCCCATCTGGCCTTAAAGTCTATGAGTCTATAAGAGTCATGAGAATGATTAAAGAATTGGATAACATGCCTTATAGTGATAGACTCTAGACTCAATCTGTTTAGCTCAACAGAGAGAAGGCTAAGGGGTGGCTTGATCACACTCTGTACGTACCTGCATGAGGAACAAAACTTTGATAATGGGCTCTTCAGTCTAGCAGACAAAGGTATAACAAGAGCTAATGGCTGGACATTGACGTTAGACAAATTCAGACTAAATAAAGCACCATTTTTTTTTAACAGTGGAACACCTTACCAAGGGCTGTGGTGGAGTCCCCATCACTGGCAATTTTAAAATCCAGATTCGATGTTTTTCTAAAAAATATGCTCTCGTTCAAACAGAAATTAATTCAGACCCACGGCCTGTCTTATCCAGGAGATCATGCTTGTTAATCACAATGGTCCTTTCTGGCCTTATAAAGCTGCTAATGAGTAAATAAATCCGCCCCCGACACAGAAATGCACACTTAGTGTCAACCGAACACTGCCATCCAGTGACTGCACGTATATTATATACTCCTGGGGGAATTCTGCCCCACTGAACGCATACAGAATTCATATCCTCTGCAGATTTCTTTGCTCCCCACAGAAAAATGGGGAAGCAAACAAATCTGCGGGGGACACACGCTGCTTCCCAGGGAGCCCGGACATCTCTCTTCGAGCACCTGGAGCAACCGGTGGAGATGTAAATCACTGCGGGGGGTGCAGGGCTGGGCACGTGTGGGGAAACATCAATCACTGCCAGGCGGACGGGGCTGGGCATGCATGTGACTGAATGAGCGAGAGAGGCTATTGCAACACACCCGGCATGGAGGGATAGAGCTTCAGGTTGTTTGGAGGTAGGCTCAAGGCAGGCTTTATCCCCTCAAGAAGGCTAACGGCATTTTGGGCTGTATAAGTAGGGGCATTGCCAGCAGATCGAGGGACGTGATCATTCCCCTCTATTCGGCATTGGTGAGACCTCATCTGGAGTACTGTGTCCAGTTTTGGGCCCCACACTACAAGAAGGATGTGGAAAAACTGGAAAGAGTCCAGCAAAGGGCAACCAAAATGATTAGGGGGCTGGAGCACATGACTTATGAGGAGAGGCTGAAGGAACTGGGATTGTTTAGTCTGCAGAAGAGAAGAATGAGGGGGGATTTGGTAACTGCTTTCAACTACCTGAAAGGGGGTTCCAAAGAAGATGGATCTAGACTGTTCTCAGTGGTACCAGATGTCAGAACAAGGAGTAATGGTCTCAAGTTGCAGTGGGGGAGATTTAGGCTGGATATTAGGAAAAACTTTTTCACTAGGAGGGTGGTGGAATCTCCTTCCTTAGAGGTTTTTAAGGTCAGGCTTGACAAAGCCCTGGCTGGGATGATTTAGTTGGGGGTTGGTCCTGCTTTGAGCAGGGGTTGGACTAGATGACCTCCTGAGATCCCTTCCAACCCTGATATTCTATTTTATGATTCTATTCTATTCTAAGAAGAGCAGAAAATGTAGCAGCCTTCTTGCTTAGTTGTTACTGTTCCTACTGTTATTGAATTGTTCCCATTCTTAATCAAGTCTCCCAGCAGCATAAAACAGGTGTAAAAATTTTAAGGCTCCTTTACGTTGCCAGAGTGGTATAAAGGCGCCTTATTGTAAATGACAGGAAGGGAATCCTCAGCTAGGAAGATCTATGTGGTTTCTTGCTTTTTTTTCCTCTGCCCGAGTGGCACAATGGAGATAGATTACAGTTCAGGATCTATTTTACTTACCATTTAAAAAAAAAAAGACTTTGAGGGCAAATAAAACATTTGTCAAGCAGTCAATAAAATGTCAGGACAGTCAGAACCGAGCACTTCCCGAAGTAGCCAGGCAGGTCCAGATGAAGTTACCAAAGGGATATTCATTCTTGTGCATGATGTGAATGGCTTTAACATCCTGCACCGAAAACAGCTACACCAGCTTCTCATGCAAAACTGCACGCGAAGGGGGACAAATTATTTTGCGCATCCTGCAATGTTGTTCTCAATCATGACCAACAGTCTGTAATTTGTTGATCATTTTGCCTTAAAAAAAAAAAACGCAAACTGAAGGAAGATATGGCTCAAGAGGAAGGCAGAAACATGTACACTGAAAAACAAAACACAGGCGGAGAAAGAACGTGTGGAGGTGAGTGGAAATATCAGAAAATGTTATAATATAGAAAAATAAGATAAGTAGCTTAGAAGAGCTATAGCGATGGGGTCTCCGCTTGCTTGGAGATCTTGAATAGACAGCTCTGTTTTTAAACTTTTTTTAAGTGATGACTATGGTCAGTTTTCTGTTGATAATAATACACTCTACACTGTCACTTTTGCATTTTCATGTGATGTTCTACAGTCGACTGTAATTTAATAATGCACTTTTGTTATTGAGTGTGAGTCTCCTGAATAGAGGCATAAGCCAAATTACTAAATATTACAATATATATATAATCATGTGATCATTTACTATACTATAAATCTAAATTAAAATCTAGACATTCGGAACTAAATGCAGGGGGAGGGATAGCTCAGTGGTTTGAGCATTGGCCTGCTAAACCTAGGGTTGTGAGTTCAATCCTTGAGGGGGCCATTTTGGGATCTGGGGCAAAAATCTGTCAGGGGATTGGTCCTGCTTTGAGCAGGGGGTTGGACTAGATGATCTCCTGAGATCCCTTCCAACCCTGATATTCTATGATTCTATAATGTGAATAAATGTATTAATCTAAGATTAAAAATGTCACATGGATAGTAAACATTGGTGCTCACTCAAGACTTATCTAACTTCTCTACTTTCAGATTTTTACAGCATGAGTGAAGACACTAGCGGGTGCCAACATTCCTATGTCAAAGACTGACCACCCACTTGTGCAAGATTTTCTTGACAACAGGGTCCGGAACGGTGGTGCAATTCCTGATAGGACACAACTGACTGAGGCACTCACCCAAAGTGTACCTCAAAGAAAAGGAAAACTTAAAACTGAAGCTTAAAGACAAGAAAATCGCTGTTATCTTTGATGACTGTACTGTTTGCACCATTAGAACCTGCTTGCCATGGGCATGCTAGCTCTTTTTTGATGGATAAAGTGTTTTTGATGCTGTTAATCAGTCAGCTGTTTCACAGGCTGTAGTCAAAGCAGGAAATGAGTACCAGCTTGATTATGAAAATGTTTTAGTAATTGATACTGACAATGTTAGTTACATGTAAAAGGCATTTGATTCTGTGTTTTTGACACTGTTTCCAAATTCTGTCCATATCATCTGTTTCGCACGTATTGTTAATTTAATTAGTGGATCATTTCGAAAGCCTTTTCAGCTGGTTGATACACATGTAAAGTGCTTCAAAAACATGTTCTATAACTCTGGTAGTAGGAAAGTGCGGTACCTCCGTTTCATTAACCAGAAACTACAAGAGGAGTCTCCAGATGCAAAAGCATCCAGACCTTCTAGCCCGGGTAGAACATGCTGGAACATCTGGTTCCATGATATTCAGTATCACGCTAAGAACTTTCAGTTCTACAAAGAGTTCTTCAGTGAAGAGAGCAACAGCAACTCCTCAGTTTCTGTGCAAACTGTTCAGAAAATGCTGAATGACCCAACTAAATATGTGTTATTGAAAGTACAGATCGCTTTTGTACAGATCACTTTTCTAGCACAGAAAGGTGAACAAATTCTCAGTTTAAATCTGGCATTTGAGAGCAGGAAGCCTTGCACTGTTAAAGCATTTGACCTTCTGGAAGAAGAGCAGATATATTGCAGTTCACATCTAGAGCTCCCTTCAGAAAGCACCTCAGAGTTTTTCAAATGTAGGGAAAATGTATCTCCTGTTGAAAGACTTGTCTTTCTAGATCTCTTTAAAGAGGCATTCCATGAAGCATCTCAAAAGCTTGACAAATATTAGTCCTTTGGACAACCAGGTCTGAATTTACTGAAGGCTTGTAGGTTATTTGATCCTCATTGTGTTTATATCTTGCCAATACACTGTGTGAGTGTTTTCAAGCAATACCTGGTTTTTCTGAGGTACCTGAACAGGAGCTAAAACTGTACAGGGAAAAGATTGTGCTTGAAGCTATTCAAAGTAAACCTATTTTTGTAGACCTCCAAGTCTTTTGGCTTTCGGTGAAAGAGAAGATTCCAAATATCGCCAAATTGGCCTTGAATTGCATAAATGCTGTCTCAAACCCTGCAGATGGAAAGAGGAAGTTTTTCACTGTACAATTTTATCCTTTGCGCAGGAAGGAAATCACTAAATGAGAAAAACTTGAAGGCTCTTTGTTTTCTGTACTATAATTTAAATAAAAATACTGGATTGCATTGAAATGCAAGACAATGATTAGCAAAAATGAATGACTTTCATATGTGAAAGTCTGAGCAATTTAAAGTGACATTCTACTTTATTTTTATTCTGCAGTTTGGTGTTCTGTAATGTAATTTCAATGAAAATCCAGGTTATCACTGGAATGTGGGTATTGGTTACCAAGTATCTGCAATGTAACTTTCATGTGTTTAGGAAATGCTGGATTGTTGTTGTGACTTTTTTCTGTATTGCAGTTTAAATAAATTACTAAAATAATTGAAACAGGCATGATTATATTGCGTTATTTTGACAAATAAAATATGGAGAATTTTGCAGAATTTTTGGTGCAGAATTCCCCAGGAGTAAAATTATACAAGTTCTTCCAATGTTGTATATACATCCTATTAGTCACTGCCCATTCTGTAAGATCAGCAACTATAGAAATCAAATTTGCTTGGCAAAAATCAATCCCTGGTGTAAATATTGAAGTCAGGGGAGTTACCCTCAGGATGATGGCAAATTAATGCATAAGCATATCAAGAAATGGCAAGGGAGACTGAAGGAGCAAGGTATCAGGATAGCATCTCAGATTGGCAGATGGTTTGGGTGTATATTGGAACTCTGTGTGGGTAGAAGATTGAGTGTTATCTAGGGGGTATGCATCTATGTCATTTGACTAAGGAAGCATGTAGCATCTTTTATGCTCACCCAGTGCCATGGAAATAGCAGCTGATACATAGACCATTCCTTAACCCCTTCACTGCTGCCTGTACACACATGCTCACTGCAGCAGAAGAAGGATGCAATGAAGAAGCCTTGTCTCGCAAATAGGACACCTGTAGAGAAATCAGCCAGGTCACCAGCTTTTGCTTCATGGATATTCATGTTGGAAACCTGAGATTTGGCAACAAAAAATCATAGATTTCACCCTAGGGGAAAAATCATTTCCAGTTGTGACTATTTCACCCAGGCTGCAGTTAGGAACTTGGCCTGGGTGCAACTTTGCTCTCTAGATAGTGAAGTCTCATTTGTTTTTGAAAGAAAAAAAAACACTTTTTCCTTGGTGAAGTGGCATGGGGTTTATGCTTGTGGATGTTGCCTTTCATGTTGCAAAAGAGAAAGTGAAGAAAGAAAAGGTGGTATTTTTGCAAGTGGAAAAACATGTGTTGCCCTGCCCCAAAATGGTCTAATTGTCTAGGTGCTTACATGGCTTCCCTCAATGTGGTCTGCAAACATCTCCATGGTATCTGAGTACTTCCATGGTAATGACACATTGTAGGAGCACATCCTGGAACATCTGGTTGTCACCGAGTGATGTAGAGCGAATATAACATCCTTTCTCTGGATGTATAATCACATCAATCACCCTGATTGATTGGTCCATCAGCCCTTGCAGAGAGCACTGATCACAACACATCACTCATCTTGTTCTAGCCAGGCCTTCAGCCACCTGCTGGCCCAGCTGTCAGTGGTGGACCTATATCTCCGTTATTTCCCCCAATGGACTTTCTCAGGCTGAAACATTATAAAGTTGTTTTGTTGTTGTTTAATCTAGCAAGAACAAGAGCCTCTTCCTCACTGGGATGACTGGGAAAGACCCAGAGAAGAATTCAGTCTGGTCAAGAAGCTGGGAGCTGGATACTTTGGAGAAGTCTATGAAGGATATTGGAAAAACAAGGTCAAAGTTGCAATTAAAACAATCCCCAAAGGTGAGAACTTTTATTCTGGAGGAATGTTTGTGCTCTTTATCTAGAGAGTGTAGCGGGGGCTTGTCGTCTTTTTGCTACTTCAGCTTCCCCCACTGTCTTGCTACTCTCAACCACTGGCCAAACCGAAACTCTGCCCTTTTCAGGATAACGAGAGTCCATTGACAACAAACAACTGTTCCAACCCAAGTTGAAGCCTTTACCCCCGAGTCCAGTGCTTCTCACACAGGCCGCTCCCGAACAAAGAACTTACCCCTCCCACAGTTCCGGACTCCTGCCTGCTTCTTTGCCCTTTTCCCTGGATCTTTCTCAGACTGCTTCCCACAGCCCCTTCTAACCTCCTTCCCTGATTTCCTCTCAGCAAAGACCCCAGTCCCTGTGGCAGCAGGCCTCTCCTACCTGTCAACAGAAGATTATTATAGGCAGGAGATGGAAATAGAGTTAATTTATATTCCTGCTCCATTTCCCAGGATTCTTTTCTCTGGCCTATGATTGCAAGAGTGCCACTGGGAACTACAACTCCCAGAATGCCTTGCTGCATGGGTAGGGTGGTGTCACTGTAGACCTGCCTTCCACTCTGTGGTAGAGGGTCATCAGTCGTTGTTGTGGGTGGGTTTTTTTGTTTTGTTTTTTAAAGGGTCGTGAAGAAATGCAAAGTATTTGTAACCACAGTGGTTATGGTGCAAACTTACCCCCCACCCCTGAGGCTTGCCTTTATCCTTGACTTATATAATAACAAAGCCCTGGGGCAGGCCTGTACCTACAACATGAACGGTAGCCCCAACTCCGAGCAGACTGTTCCTAGGGTTTCTCTCTGAAAGACCTTCCTCCTGCTTTCTCTGGCTCCAGAAAGGCTACCCTAGGTTAAAACCCAGCCAGTTCTATGGATTTAAGTGTGTTAGTCTGCATCTTAATGAGTATTGAGAGACCTTCTCGCTTGTGTGAAGCTAATTTAGCCAACATGATTGAAAAACACTTCCTTTGTGCCCATCAGGACATGGCTTTGTAGTCCTAAAATGGAGATAATAAGATCCACTTGGTCCAGCTGCCAAAATGAGTCACTAAAGTCCCCTGACTCCATGCAGGGTCCTAAAGCTGATACCCAGTATGGCAAAATAGCCAATGTTGGTATGGTGGGTCCCACGCTTTTCTTGGTGAGGGGTGCTAGGACACCGTCCCTTGCCCCGCTAGTGGCCCAGGAAGGTGGTAGAGGAGAGAAGCGGGGAAGGAGTCTGGGTTTGCGCCTCACCCTGAGCCCCAGCCCCTCTAAACCCCAGCAGGTTTCTTACCCTCTTCCCCCTTGGGTAGGGTTACCCTCAGTCCTTGACACTGGGGAAGGGAGTCTCCCTTCCCTCCAAACTCTAGTCCTCTCTCCTTCCTCCCACCACCCTGTCTGCCTGAAGCAGGGTTTTTTATTAGGTTCCTGACAGGGCCTTAATTGAAGGTGCTCCAATTAACCTGTAGTAACCTTCCCTACTCTACAGGGAACCGCGCCTTAGTAGGCCTAGGGCTTATACCCGCCCACTTCCCAGCACCCAATAAGATCACTCTCCCACTGCTCCCTGGCCCTGCTGTGTCTCACCCATCACAGTATTGGTATGCTGAGAGGTACGGGTGACTGAATGGGTCACAAACCTCTTTGAGATGGGGTGTGACTACACCCTTCAATTAACACAACTCTCAGGATAAGTTAAGCACAAGTGCCTCCCCTAAGACGACGGGTTGTGAACCCACCCAGAAGTTTTACTGGGTGGGCAGAGCAGAGGAGCTTTTGGCTGAGGTGAGTACAATGTGACCCTGGAAAAGCTAGAGAGTCTGGTGTTGGCTAAAAAGGCTTGGGGCCATAAGCTAAGACACTGCTTCTTTTGTTCTCGACGACTCCTGCATTCAGAGAAGCAGGCCTTTGGACTATTTCCTTGTAGGTTGTGGTAGGCAACCTTTCAGAAGTGGTGTGCTGAGTCTTCATTTATTCACTCTAATGTAAGGTTTCGCGTGCCAGTGATACATTTTAATGTTTTTAGAAGGTCTCTTTCTATAAGTCTATAATATAGAACTAAACTATTGTTGATTGTAAAGTAAATAAGGTTTTTAAAATGTTTAAGAAGCTTCATTTAAAATGAAATTAAAATGCAGAGCCCCCCGGACCAGTGGCCAAGACCCGGGCAGTGTGAGTGCCACTGAAAATCAGCATGCGTGCCATAGGTCGCTTACTCCTGTTGTAAACAAGATTGCATCAAAGAAAATGCCAGACTCCATCAATTTCTGCTTCCAACTGGAACATCCTCCTGGCCCCGAAATTTGACTAGCTGCTTAGGTCGAAAAGGGGCAACAGTATTAATATTGTCATCTCAAGAGTAACACCAGAGACTAGCTCTGTGAAATGCCCCATTTTAGGATTCTGCATCTCTTATCTACGAAGGGGTGTTAGTGGGACAATTTCTTTGTCCAGATATTCTTAGTTGCTTTATGATGGACATGAATGCCCGTGTCTCCATCTCTCTTAGGTTTCTGCCAATAGCCTCTTGGACTTGGAAGAGGTAATTCAATGTAAAGATCTCTATTAAAGCACCTCATTCCTTTCCATTCTCTTTTCTTACATGGCTCCTTTGCAGCTGACCTGACGTACCAGGCCACTTTCAAGAACGAAACCGAGGTCATGAAGAATCTGAGGCACAAGCACATCCTCTCCCTCTATGCCATCTCTTCTGTTGGAGATCCTGTCTACATCATCACAGAGCTCATGCTCAAAGGAAACCTGCTAGATTTTCTCCGAGGTAAGGCAGATTAGTGGTGCTCCCTGGTGACTTCAAACCATGGTGAGTGGAGAAAGAGGTTTGATCTTCAAGCTGCCCCCTCCCTTCTTCCTTAACTTACAGCGATGATACAAGCTTAGGTTAAAAACAGGGCACTGGAGGATGTATCATAAAAACTAGAGGATGATCTCCAGGAAGGAGCTGTCTCTGGAACAAGTATGACTGATCTAGTAGTAGGTGAAGCCAGTGGCAGCTGTGGTAGTTCAGGCAGTAGCTGTCTCATGTAGGGCACCCCAACAATTGAGGCCTCCAAAATAATTGGTGGACATTTTTGAAAATGGTGGTCTAGTCTCTTAGGAACCACGGGTACTTCACAGTTCTGGGATTAAGCAGGTGGAAAGTGACCCAGGGTTCACTTTTTGAAACCACCTAAGTGTCTTAAGAAGCTAAGTCTCTCATTGGACTCCTAAGGTGCAGATTTTCAAAGGTATTTTAGGTCCCTACACTCTTGGGAGTTAAGCATCTAAATACCTTTGAGGCTCAGGGCCTAAGTCACTTTAGAAAAAAGAAATTTAGGGTCCTAAGTGACTTAGTTGCTTTTGAAAATTTTAGCCCAAGACGATTGTGGTGGGTAGATACTAAACCCATGTCAGTAGTTACCTTATACTTTTCAATGGCGGAGATAATTTAATTGCGGGGAAAAGTCAGAGGCACAATTTCATCCTTGCTGTCCATCCATCATTGGTTTTAACAACAGCAGGGATGGAATTCACTAAGTTCAGTGATGTCATGCAAGGAAATGCAATACAGAGATCTATTGTGTTGCGGGTATGCTCTTACCCTTGTTTGATTTCTACACAGGCTTCCATGACCAGCTAAGATCTTGCTTTGCCTTTTCACCACAGTGTGCCTTCCACCACCCAGAGCTATTTTCCTGTCTTTGATCCACATGGCCGTTAGAGCTAGATAATAATAGAAGGATCTTTTGTTCACTTTTTATCAGCGTCAGAAGGGGAGCATCTGGAAATGACCGACCTGGTTGACATGGCATCCCAAGTGGCTGATGGGATGTGCTACTTAGAGTCTCAGAATTTTATTCACCGAGATTTAGCTGCGAGAAATATTCTTGTTGGAGAAAACAACATCTGCAAAGTGGGTGACTTTGGCCTGGCCAGGCTTATCAAGGTATTGTAAATCAATTCAGGGCTGACAGTGGTTGGTTTGGAAGGGGGAAGTAAGGAAATGTGATTGCTGAACCCTGATGAATCCCTCAATGAGCTTATGATAACATAAGCCCACTGATGGTTAATAACCATGAGCCATAATCTGCTTAGAGTTACCCCCATGCAACCATGGATTTCCTCCACGGTGCTCTGAATACATTCCCCTCTGAGTAATGTTAAAATGTGGCTAACTTTGGACACACAAATTAATGGAGCAACAGGCGCGTTTGCAAAGGAATTGTCTCAGGGCCTGATTCTGCAACCCATTCTCATGCAGGATAGAGTTTACTCATGTGAGTAATTCCATTCAACTCAGCGGGCAACAAGAGGTGAGGAAGGATTGTAGAATAAGGTGGATTGGAATGGATCCAATGATCAGTAGATGGGAGAAGCTTTCCACAGCAGGTGCTTCTCAACCCCGAAACAACATCAACGCCGAATACACTAATGATCTCTTACGGCCAAATCCCTCCTAGTTTTCTGTGGTTGCAGAAGGCCTGGGAGCTGCGGAACCAGTGTGGTTGCATTGGCCAAGAGTTGGGGGGCAGGATATAGAGCCAATATGGGATGTGAAGCCGTCCATCGAGGCTCCCTGCCCAGTAGCATGTAGGGAGAAGGCCAGGGATGGGATCTCTGTGGGGATTGCGGGAGCATGGGAGAGTCATGGAATATTGTGCTGGGCTGATGTGGACTGCACGGAGGAGCTAGCTCCACAGCTAGTGTGGGAGGGTGATTCCTCTCTTTCTGCTTTGCCCAGTTTTTCAGACTGGTCTCATGCCTGGTCGTTGGAGAGCAATTACCCAGTCTCACCTGCTGTAAAATCCCAGTTTTGTTTCCTTCAGTCCAAACCGAATGGCACCAATTTTTGACATCTGGAGGGAGCAGAGCGCTGCTTCCAGGAACTGTATCTACCTCTCCTTTTAATCACAGATCCTTTGTGTTTGCAGGATGATGTGTACTTGTCTTACTCCCACAATATCCCCTATAAATGGACAGCCCCTGAGGCCATTTCCCACGGACGCTATTCCATCAAGTCCGATGTTTGGTCTTTTGGGATCCTTCTGTATGAAATTATCACCTATGGGCAGATTCCATACCCAGGTATTGTGCCTGAATGGCGAGGAGTTGCACACAGCATAAGTTTAATTTCACGAGGAATCATGGAAAGCACCTGCTTTGTGTTTGGTTTGGAGCCCAAGGTAGAGGCATTGGCAAGAAGCCGTGATGACTAGAGCTGTGCAAATAATGGATTTTTCAGGTCACTGGCTATTCTGAAAAAGGAAAGAAAATTGTTTTGATTTTGAGCATTTTGGAAAAGTTTTTAATTTTTTTTAAAATGAGATAAAGGAAATTTTGAAACAAAAAGTCACTTCAAATGGGAAGATGAATACATTTCATTTGGGATTTTCTAAATGAAACATTTTGGTTCTTTTGGCATTTTTTAAAAGTTGTTTTTGGAACAGAAACTATTTGATGAAACTGACATGTTTCGATGTTACCAAATCTGCATTCTTCATTGAAAATAAATGTCAAAAATTTTCACCCAGCTCTTGTGCTGACAAGATGCACACGTTACAGGCATCAAAGCTTGGGAAAACACTCTTCTTCTGATTGTATCACAGTATAAAGCAAGATTAAAAGACTCCTTTCTGCCCTCAGTTAACCAGCATCTTTCCCACTGACTTCCACGAGTGTAACTCAGGGCAGAATTGAGCATGGCAATTTATATTCCAGCCACTTTCCCAAGTGCATACAAGAATGCTTCAAGAAGGAATAATGGCACTTACCCCCAAAGATACTGGATTCCAGTTGTTATTCTGGCTGTACTTGGGTTATGCAGTTATGCTTCTAATATACTTTTTCTTCCTTATTTGTAGGTATGAGTAACAGCGAGGTTTGCAAAAAAGTCCAAACAGGTTTCCAAATGTCCCGCCCGCCAAAGTGCCCACCCATGCTCTATGAAATCATGCGCAAGTGCTGGCACCTCAGTCCAGATCAGAGGCCTGACTTCCAGTACCTCAAAGGGAAACTCTACAGTTTCACGCTCTATGAGAACCCAGGCCGATAGCTGCACCAGGAGCCTTCTCTTTCTGTTTCCTTTCATCTCTTTTGAAGCCTGACATTTCTGTTATAAAGACCTCGGGGATATGAAACCAATAGCTCTCTGGCCTCTGAAACAAGTACACAATGTAGCCTTGGATATCTGCAGGCTTTTCCTAGGTCATTTTCTGATATACTAAGGATACATGCTTAAAGAACCGCTGTTTCCAGAGAAGATTAATCTATTTCAGGAGCAAGGACTCATGTCACTTATCAATCATTTCACACACAAATCTGAAGCAACACAAGCAAAACCATTTGGGGTTGATTCTCTCACTATAAAAGACAATATATTCCTTCTGTCCACCTTGCAAATTCATTTCAAGACTTCCTGCTGACCAGACCATTGTATAGTTACGCCTGCTCCACAGACGCGATGGTGTTCTGTAAGACTTAATTTTTGCAGTAATGTTAGAATGTGTAAATGATTAGCAAAATCTATGACAATAATCTACATGTCCCGGGGGAACTTTTATTGGACTCCACGGTGAGGAATAACAGAATGATCAGCTGTGCAAGACTCCAGGGTCTTGGAAAAGGAGCAATGGCAATCTATTGGGAAAGGTGGGTGGATCAGTAGAAAGAGAGAACACCTGATTCCATTCAAAATGTGCTGTAGGGAGCCCGTGCCTTGAACTGCAAGTGTGGATGCTGTTGCTTTGCTTCAATACAAATTGTTATACACTGACTGCTGCGCTAGGTGGGGTCACTGGATGCTCCCCCTGTTCAAAAAGTGCATCATCGTGGTCATTAATGTATAATTCTGCACCACACAGTGGGTGCAATCCAGGATATGTTTTTAGAATGATGAGGGTTGGCCCCAAATCCATTATGTTCCCTTTCAATCCATCTTTTTTTTTTTATTATTTGCTCCACTCCCCATTATACAACATAACTGTCCCTGTATTTTAACTATCTCAAATCACCATCTGGGCGGGAGGGGGGAACGCCATAGTCCTAGCCCAAAGTCTAGGTCAATGCTTGCCCGAAAAGCTGCCAAGCATCAACCTCAGACTGTGTTGAACCCGCAGAAGAAAAATTCTGCCTCCAGAAATCTTCCCCCAGGAGTGCCCAGCCCTGCTTTCAGTTCTCCAGCTTCTGAATGGAAGGATTGTCACCCTGAGCATCTGAGCTGGCCTGTGCAGGATTCCAAGTGCAGACGAGGGAGAGGAGAATGAACCGTCGAGGTGGAAGATGCTGGGGTGTAACGCTACACCCTGAATAGCGAAGAGTCAGGGCTAGACTTTCTAGGGCTAGCTAAAACAATGACATTCAGGTTGATTAGGAAGGAGCAGCTATAAGGCATTGGAAGGGATATAAACCCTCATGCCCTAGGGCATAACCCCACCTCTAATTAGTGGTGGTGAGGAGGAAATACTTTCCTTGTAGACAGGTTATCCCAAGACTGATATTGCAGGGTACCTTACACACTGAGACAGCTGGTGCTGGCTGCTGTCAGACACAGGATACTGGACTAGATGGCTCTTGGACCTGGTCTAGTCGGGCAGTTCCTATGTTCCCATGGAAGGCTAATGGGGAAAATACCATCCCCTGCTTAACATATAAAGCAATCGGGGTGACCTCTGTGAGGAGCACTAAGCATGAAGGGAAAATCACCACACAGTGAGCGCCCGTAGGGAGGGAAGGAGCGAAATTAGGTTGATAAGACGTTGGCAGGGGAGTCCAAAGAACCAGTTCCAGGCCTTGGTCACCTATGGGAATTAGAATTGGCTGGAGTCAGAGTTTATTCATGGCCTAGCAGGGCTGCCCCTCCCCAGCAGGAATAAGTGATGTCGAGGAGGTTTGAGTATCACAGCCACTGCGATGACTGGAGAGGCAATTGTTAGAGGACTGCACACATCATTGCTTCTGTAAGCCAAGCTGATGGCATCCACCCAGGGCTCCTTGCAACCCTCATTCCCCTGCCCCTCCCCCCAAGATTTGTGTGTGCCACCCTCCCATCCCCCTTTATTTCAGGGAATAACTGTAACCCTCCCCCCAGCCCTCCCTCATTCCAGGGGCTCTGTGTCCTCCCTGTTCCCCCCGCCCCCCGATATTAGGATCCCCTGCTATCCCCACTTTCACCCATTCCCTCCTCTCTCCCACAGCAGGGGTTCTGTGTCCTGCCTAGTCCCTTCTTCCCCCTGCCAGAGGCTCTGGGGGAGGGGGGGTTCCATGACACCCTTTGAGTCCTGGGGTTCTATGTCCCAAATGGGGGGGGGTTTCCAGGCGTTCTGCATGCCCCACCCATCCCTGGGGTTCTGTGTCCCTCCATTCCCTGCCTCCCCCACATTCCAGGGCCTCTGTGTGCTCCCCTTCCTCCCAGAGGCTCTCTGGGGCCCCCATTCCACCCTCCCACCCCATTCTGGGGGCTTTTCATGGGGTCCCCCCATTCCCTGCATGCCTTCAGCTGTATGTCCCCCCCCCCTTTGCCCTGTATGCTAGCGGCACACTGTGCCCTTCTTTGCCTGTGGCTCTGTGCACCCCCATTCCCTCCTCCTTTCCCCCCATGTTAGTGGCTCTGTGTGTCTCTCCCGTACCTGTCATGGACCAGGCTTGGGGGAGGCAGCTGGGAGGAAGGAGCTGCTCCTCGCCCTCTGGCTGAGCATCTGGCCCACACTCTGAGGCAGCTCGGCCTAGCGAGCAAGGAGCAAACCGCTTTTCTGGCTTTGCGATTCTCACCAACATTCCAGCCCAGTCAGCCCACTGATGGCTAGAATGTTCCCAGACATTTTGAAATTCATCAGATGTGGTGTTCAAACGTGACTGTGTCCCATCTGGCCAAACCTAGAAATGCTGTCACGTTACATAAAAAGCCTCTCTGATCTCGGGCAAAGAAGCAGACCCAATTGGCAAATAGTAAATTTTTCACCATCCAGCATGTCACAATACAGTTTAGGCAACAGCAATGGCTGTAAATTGTGGGACTCATTGGTTTCCTCTGGTTCCCCGTCCATCCCAGTTGTCTGGAACATTATCTGCAAGTTCAGGTTCCAGGTCTGAGTCCTTACCTTCAATGATCTGGGCCCCAAAGAGCCTAAAACACCGGGATGAGGACTGTGCTCAAAAACCCTGCTCCTCACTCACAAAGGATTTCTATCACAAGGGTACAGTTTGTCTGGTCAGGAGATGGAGCTTTGTTGAGGGCTCAGATCTCACCACCTTCCATGCCACATGCAAGGCGTGCTTCTTTGACCTCCCTTCTCTAACATACACACAGAGCAGCATGTACAGGTACACAAACAAGCCACCCTACTGAACCACTCCTCAGCACACCCCGTTCTCCCCAGGGCGAGATGACAAGATACCACCCAGGTACAGATGCGTAGCCATGTTGCTTAATGCCCAACTAGCAAGTGCTCAGCTAGTCTGGTGATAAGTGCGGGATAAGACGCGACACAGAAAAAGAAGAGAAATCAGTGGACAGAAAACTCAATTCTTTCTGCCACCAGATGGTGGTAAAAACCTAGAGGGCTGCAGACTGCATTGTACAAAGATTGGCTGGGCGTGACGAGCTTTGTCTGTCTGGCTCAGGAACAAAGAAATATGTCTGCGCAGTCGCTATTATGAAAAAAGGCAACCTTGGCCGTTTGTAATTTGAGCCACCGGGATCCTGGTGACCAGGGGGCGGTTCTGGCCGGCTGGCTGGCTCGCTCGTTGGCAGGAGCATTCGTGCTATTCCTCTTTAATGTAAACGATATGTAGGTTGCCAGGCCGGTTTCCCTTGTTTTCTCAGTTGCTGTGCACCCAGGCAAACAGTTCTAATGCCTCACATGACACTCCCTTGTTAGCAAAAAGGAAGACAAGCACTGGAGAGGCGAAGTGGAAAAGCAATGTCATGAAAGATCTCTCTACGCATAGCATGGGCTGCAAGAGAGTTCAGCTGAGGTCTTTGCACACCAGCTGACCTAGAGAACAGTGGGTCAGTTCACAGGGGGATGTCTATACGAAGTATGAAAGCTTGCACTGTGCTAACAGCTGTGGGCCTGTCGGTCTGGACCTCGCTTTCCATTAATTTGTATTGCCAACAGTAAGCATTCAAAAACCATGAGCCAGGCCCCCCCAAAAAAATCATGTGATCTTAAAGCAAGGGTGCCAGAATGGAGTGGGGGGGGGGGGAAGCAAGGCGCTATGGCCCTCCTGCTTTTGAAAGTGGACAGCCCTGACCCATCCACTTTTCACCATGGGCCAGGCTCTCTGCCCATCCTCTTCCCTCGAGCCTCCCCACCCCCACCCCCCAACCAGGCCGGAAGCTGGAGCCTGGCCCAGGAAAGAGCAGGTTGGGGAGCTCGGGCAGCTGTGGAGAGCCCCGAACCCTCCACCTGCCCTGGGCAGGAGGTCTGGGGGGCGGGGATACAGGTCGGGGGCCGCTCTTGCCCCCCCACAACCCTGGCAGGTGGAGGGACTCCGGTTAGGGTTGCCAACTCTCTAATTGTACAATACCGAACCCCGTTGACCCGCCCCCTGCCTCACCCCTTCCGAGGCCCCGCCCCCACGCACTCCATACCCTCTTGCTCCATTGCTCGCTCTCCCCCACCCTCACTTACTTTGGGGTGCGGGAGGAGGTGAGGACTCTGGCTAGGGCCAGAGGTGAGGGGTTTGAGGTGCAGGAGGGGGCTCAGGGCTTTGGCAGTGATTGGAGTGCGGGGGGGTGTGTGTGGGATGCAGGCTCCAGGAGGGCGTTTGGGTGTGGGAGGGGGCTCAGGGCTGGGGCAGGGGTGCAGGAGCGGGGGGTATGGGGTGCGGGCTGAGGCCGGGCTCTGTCATCAGTAAAGCAGCCAAACAATGCAGGCTGGGCATATCAGGGCGTTTCTGTGATGAACAGTTGGAATGGAAATACAGTCACCCTAAATGAGCTTTTGTGTATTTTTCTTTTAAGGTTTGCTTGTATTTAGTAGTGTCGGCGTGCTCCGGGTCAGCCAGGCCCCTACCACGTCATCTCGTCTGACCTATGCCTCACAGGCCACCAACAGCACCCGCACACCAAGCCCAACAGTGGAGGGGCAGCCCCCTGGAAGGGAAAAGCAAATAAAAGGCGTCAATGCACTTTCCTAGCAAATGCGAAGCGAGCGAGAGACTAAGGCAGAGAACCAGAGCGTGAGATTCAGCGAGAGCCCTGCAGAATTCCCCTGCCTTCTCCTTGGGCATTGTTGACACACAGTTTTCATAATCATTGCTATGACAGCCCTCGTTCCCTTAGCAACCATTCCCCAGCAAGCGCGGTATCAGAGTGCAAGTTTAGAGCCACAGGAACGACCGCGTCCAAGTCGTCCTGAAGGGACCTTTAGTTAGAGGGTTTTGGTTTTTTGTTTTTGTAAACTGTGGTTTGCAGAAGGAGGGTTGAGCTGCAGCAGGTGTGAAATGCAGCCTTGCTATTCGCGTGGCTGAAGTTGCATATCTTAGATCGATTCCCCCCCCCCCCCCCACCCCAGTGTAGACCAGCCCTTAGTAGCGGCAGCTGAAGTGCAGAGTCAGCATCTATTGGCAGACAACAGTAGGTGCCGGGGATGAGCGGGGGGGTAGGGTTTTGAATGGAATGTGTTTTAATATGGCTAAATGGAAATGCCTACGTCTAGGAACAAATGCAGGCCATGCTTATAGGATGGGGGACTCTAGCCTGGGAAGCAGTGATGCTGAGAAAGATTTGGGGGGGGGGGGGGTTGGCAGGTAATCCCAATGTGGCCTAATGCACTCCCGGGATGCACAAACAGGAGGATCCTGAATAGGAGTCGAGAGGTTATTAGGAATTATTTGGGGGCAGGTCTCTGGCCTGTGTTATACAGGAGGTCAGACAAGAGGCTCGCAGTGGTCCCTGCTGGCCTTGCAATCCATGAAGCCTGGACTCATTAACCCAAAGCCTCCACTGCATGGGGCCACTTTAGCTGGCCCAGACACCAAACAGAAAGGGGCTGCGTGTTTGTTGAGTCCTGGCCCGCGGTTCAGCTTTCAAACCCAAACTGACCCAGTAGGACCGTTGGACCGTTCCTTGCAGTAGATTGTGCCCCGTACATGCAGCACGAGCAAGGTGTTTCCATCACGCTTCCTGCCCCTCTGGCGTCTGGGACCCTTTATGGGATGTGTGTGTGGGGGGGGGGGGGGGGGGGGAGTCAGCAAGGCCCTACCGGTCTAAGCACGCCCCATTCTGGAAGCCACACAAGAGAGGAAGGCATACAAAGCCCAGTCCCTGGCCCCCCGATATCAGGAGAAACACTCATGGTGCAATTCTCTCTGGGAGCAGGACCAGAGCAGAAGACGTCTGGCATGATGTCCCCTCGCTGCAACTGATATGGGGAAAAGGAGTGCAGCTCCGGAGGGTAAGATCGATGGGCGAGATCAGACTGGATGCTCAGAACTGCCCTTTAAAATCTACGATTCTATGCACTCCTGGCTCAGGGTTGTTATGCATCCATCCTTGAAGCTGCCAGACTTGCTAGCTGCCTTCCATTCCGGCTAGATGAAGGAACATATACCCTTGTTTGTGATAGCTGAAACGATTGAAGCCAGTGCCCAAATCACAGATCAGCATGGCAAGGCTGGAATAGAAGCTGTGCCATGCAGTCTGAGTTTCCCTGGGGTCAGACTGCAAACTCAGGGGGGCTGGTTATTGTTTGGTGGCGCTGTGTGTGTCTGTGTGAGTCAGAAGCAACCAGAAGGAGAAAACAAGTGAAGTAGTGCATAGCGTGGCCCTGAGAGAAAGCCTTGAGAAGGTTTTTTGGGCAGAGTGCTGGCTGAAAAGAGCCTTGGAGTTGTGAGCAAAGACACTGCTACCTTTTGCCTAATGCCTACTGTGTTCAGGGAAACAGGACTTTCTGAACAATCTTTGTACATAAACAGGATTGCATCAGTGAAATATCTGGCTGTAGCATCAGTTTCTCCTCCTAACAGAAACAACCCTTTGAATATCCACTCCAGCTAAAAAGAGTATATTCCCCACCAGGGCCAGCTCTAGCGTTTTTGCCGCCCCGAGCAGCGAGAAAAAAAAAAAAAAGCCATGATCGGCGGCACTTCAGTGGCAGGTCCTTGCCTCCGAGGGGGAGAGAGGGACCCACTGCTGAATTGCTGCCGAAGAGCTGGATGTGCCGCCCCTCTCCGCTGGCCGCCCCAAGCACCTGTTTGCTACACTGGTGCCTGGAGCCAGCCTTGTTCCCCACCTTTCAGACGTGGGACTGGCAGCAGGTAGGCGAGGCGTGAAACTCATGGCCTAGCTCGCCATCAACATAGGAGGGACAGTCAACCTCACTGACCCATCCCCTCCACATCAGCTTCCAGCCCTGAATATTATATGGTCAACCCGCAGCCGTGTGCTTAAGCTTTAAGACCTCTTCCTTCCTTTTGCTTTTGGAGAGCAGGAGAGACACTGCCGGGACATTGTGGTTCTAGAGGAGAGTGGGCACCAAAGACCCGTCTCTGTCTCTCACCCACTTGGACACTGTATATAAGAATGAAAGGCTCCCCATGGTGAAGGGGGTCAAAGGGCAGGTGGGTCAAATTCATCCCATCCAGCACACCCTTCCCTAAAGGCCTGCACCCCTTAGGCGCCTAAGCAGGGCCTATGTGGTGTGATGGGAGCTTAGCACCGGGGTGGATTTCACCCAGGGACAGCAGATAGCTTGGATTAGTGGGGAGAGCCATGGTACTGAGGCAAAGCTGCAGACCCAGGCCAAATCCCTGTTTTATAGCTCTCCAAGGTATATGGCTTGGCACAGTCTGTCATGGGCTATGCCTTGAGGGGCCGGCTGGAAGCAGCACAGAAAAGAGGGGCCTTATTACTCTCTGACCCCAGGAAGAGAAACTCCCTCAGCCAATGTGCCCATGGAGGGTTCAGTGGTTTTCAGCCTGCAGTTCCCTACCGGCTGGCAGTGTACACAGGTGCTTGGGAAAATCAGTTTGTATATAAGATTCTAAAACAATCAGCCAGAGTCCTTTCCCTCTAATGTACAGGCCAGCAACTACTCAACCCATGAGTGCTTCCGCCACAGACCCAAGGACTCACCTCAGTTATAGGAACCAGCAGCGGCCATTCCAACTTTACAGAGGGATGCTTGGAGTAAAAAACTGTCTGTGATGTTTTGGGGATCCCCCAGAGCAGTGTGGGGTTTGGTCACCACCTCCCCGGTGACCTTGGGGTGCCTGAATGCGGCAGATCGCTCACACCAATGGCCAGCCCACTAGCACAAGGTCTTCTTCTCCTGGCTTCCACCAGCCTAGTTACTCCTCACAAAGTGACATCAACCATCCTTTGAGTCCTGAGTCTCTCCAAATTCGTCCTTCCCGAGTGCTTAACTACCAGACACACAAACTTTTCCCCTCCGGTTTGTCACCCCACAAGGTGTGAAATCAGCCACTTTGGCCCCCCCACGCCACCGTTTGCACAATAGAGCCGTGCTTATTTAGTAGAAAACCCACAGATTCAGAGAGGCAATAATAAGGGAGATCAAACAGGTACTAGTTACATAGTGAGTAAACATCAAGATGCTACTTCAGGCTTGACACTGCTCTGTTAGGGCACGTCTTCACTACCCGCCGAATCGGCGGGTAGCAATCGATCTATTGGTGATTGACTTATCGCGTCTAGTGAAGACGCGATAAAATTGATCCCCGATGGCTCTGCCGTCGACTCCGGAAATCCACCGCGGCAAGAGGCGGAAGCGGAGTCGACGGCGGCGCAGCAGCGGTCAACTCGCCACTGTCCTCACAGCCAGGTAAGTCGACCTAAAATAGGCCACTTCAGCTATGCTATTCACGTAGCTGAAGTTGTGTATCTTAGGTCGATCCCTCCCCCCCCCGTAGTGTAGACCTCGCCTTAGATAAAATCCCTCCTCTAATACAAGTGACCTGCTGCCTTTGAACAGCTTCCCAGCATATGCCCGAGCCAACGGGGGTCGGGGAATCCAGCATCCCCAGACAACCTCCCGCCTTCAAGACTGTCCCTCAGGTTTTGGCTGGATTTCACTTCAAACCTCTTCCATTTTAGAAGAGCAAGGCACATTCCAGTCACCCCATGGCCTGCTCTCCATATGTCCCAATCTGAGAGGTCCAGGAGCGGTGCCAGCTATAGTCCCCTATGTCAAGGGAATCCCCAGATGGCTGGCTATGGCCTGATGCACTGAAATGCCTTGGCTGACAGTGCATCACAGCCCTGTTAAGGGGTGCCCCATTGCTTTATTGGTTTCCCTTCATCTAGGACGGATGCTGGCGAAAATAATATCAAATGGTTATAAAAATTGAATCCAAAACCTTGGACTAGCTTTGACTCTCACCCACCCTGGCTAGTTCAATCAAGTGCCCAACAAGGAACTGATGGGGGGGGGGAATCATGTTAATGAGCAGAGACCACTGTCTGAAATCTATTTGGGAGGGGGGGGGGGCGATGAAAGAACAAATACACGAAGCCTCACTTCAGATCTACCATGTGTCACTATCTGCCTGCAGTTAGTGGGTTACTATGGGATCTGGTCCCAGCCATCCTAGGTGTCCTGGTCCCAGGTGGCATCGCCTGAATCAGGTTCTTAGGACTCTGCAACTGCCAATGTGTGATCATTAATGGGCATCTTTGCTCTGCTGTTCATTACCATCAATTTGTTTTTCATTTTTCCATGGCCAAGTAGTGTAAAAACTGAAACAAAAATAGAATAAGACCTAGGCTGACAGAACTGCTGTTCCCCTCTCTGCATCTACCCCTCTGCCCCCCTGGTTCAAAACCAGAATAGCACGTGGCAAATGCTAATTGTTCATAGTTACTAACCTATGAGAAACCCAAAGCTTTGGTTACACAACCGTGCTGCCAGGAAGAGGGGCGGTGGTGGAAAAAACGGAAATGAATCCAGGCTTACCAGCACTCTAGCAGCTCCCAGCTTGTTTAATTTTCCATTCAGCAGACAGGATCACCCACAGACACCACACAATTGTTACTAAAGCCTTGGCTGCATGCAGAGCCAGTAATTGTACCAACTTGAGATCCCTCAATCAGCCCCTGGCTTTACTCAGTGACTTAAACAAATATAGTCACCTGCTTTCTGCCTTTAGAAAGGATCATGCATGAGGTGGGGCTAAATCCTTTGCTCAGTATTTATTTAGTCCTTCCTCAGCCAAAACTTCAAAGGGCTTTCAGAATTGGGGCCTAGTGACGATCCAGGCACTTTCCAACGGCAAAGTGCTACGCACACATGAATTAATTACTTAGGTAAAAACAGCAACAACCGATAGGCAAGCAGGAAGTGAAACAAAGTTTCAGACATAAGCTACTCCCTTGGGTGATTTATGTGCAACATTTGCAAGAATCTCTTATTTAATGTGTTAGGATCTGTGCCTGCCTCTACTTGAAGGTCAACAGCAGCAAGATCTAACCCTGGGGTCGGCAACCTTTCAGAAGTGGTGTGCCGAGTCTTCATTTATTCACAATTTAAGGTTTCGCGTGCCAGTAATACATGTTAACCTTTTTAGAAGGTCTCTTTCTATAAGTCTATAATATATAATTAAACTACTGTTGTATGTAAGGTAAATAAGATTTTTAAAATGTTTAAGAAGCTTCATTTAAAATGAAATTAAAATGCAGAGCCCCCCCGGACCGGTGGCCAGGACCCAGGCAGTGTGAGTGCCACTGAAAATCAGCTTGCGGGCCACCTTCGGCATGCGTGCCACAGGTTGCCTACCCCTGATCTAACCCCTTGTAATCCAGAGGGCCCCAAGCGCTCCAGGGTGTTGATTAGCGTGAGAAGCTGGCTCTATATTTGCTCCCAAAGGTGAGGTGAACCAGCCTGTGAAATTCAAAGACGACAGAGCATGGCGAGGTCCCCAAAACTGCAGGGGCCCAAGTCCCGCACTTGCTGCACTTGTTCCTAAGGGTGGCCCTGGCTGCCCTCTTTGAAAATGAAGGGCAGCTGCTACCTCCAGTGGAGAGCTGCAAAGGGGACACTTGTCTCTCATGCCACATGCAGGTGAGGGGCACACCTGGGGGGGTCTCCAGATGTGGATGGGTGTGAGGGGCACACCTGGGGGGTCTCCAGATGTGGATGGGTGTGAGGGGCACACCTGGGGGGTCTCCAGATGTGGATGGGTGTGACAGGACGGACCAGCCCCACACAGGGACCGAGAGTGTTAACCCCACCCCTGAAGCTCTGTTGGGCATGCTCAGGTATAAAAGCTGGCAGAGCTGCTCAGTCAGGACTGACCGCCGAGGCGGAAGGATGCCCTGCAAAGGCGCCAGCCCAGGAGCCGTTGCAGCCATTAGCTGCGAGAACTGAAGAGCCCAAAATCAGACCCAGAGGCCAGCTGCTGTCAGAACCCCAAGAAGTGCATGGAGCTGAGGAGCCTGGAGACCCTGATATTACATGGACTGCTGCAGCAGGAGCGCCTGTAGGAAGTGACCTGGGGGGGGGTGAGGAAGTGGTACCTCCCACCCCCATGAGGGCAGTGTGTTTTGGTGGGGTTCCCCGCTGACCCGGGGTGGGCTGTGCTTCCCGCTGTTAGGATCCTGGGTTGGGGCCTGGTGGAGTCGGGTGGGCCCGGGCCCCCCTACTGGAGGCTGCCACCCTCGTGGGACGACCCCCCAGGCTCAGACCTCCAGGCCACTCTACCCTACTGACAAAGGTGGCTGAAATGACTCTGGCCGCTAGTCCATGCTATCCCACTAGGGGAAGAAACTTAGAGGGACACACTGAATTGACTCTGGCTGTTAGGCCGTGCTACCCCACGTGGGAAGAGACAGTGGATAGGCCCTGGTCAGTGGGCCACACCGTGCGGTCTACCGGAGGAAGCGTAGAAAACAGACCGAGGCATAGATAGGCGGGGTACCTCCTACCCCCACCCCGACTCAGGGGGGTTGAGGGGGTACAAACCCCGCCACAATGGGACTCAAGTGTTTCCTGTTGTTAGAGCATCATTAGAATCAACCTCAGAGGACACCGTGCCACCTGCAGGCTGTGAGGAGTGCTGCATGTGGGGTGGGGATGGTAGAGAACAGAAAGGGTTATTTGGAAACAACATGGGATCTACCTGTAAAGACTGCTGTGGAACAAGCTAGACAAGCATTTCCTGTTGCCTAAGATGCGTATTCCACCACCCAAAACTGAAAGAAGAACACAGCAGGACAGTTTTCAGGGATTTCACTGTCACAGTGCAGATCAGAAGAGCAGAGCACATGCTCAAAGGTAGATCTTTGCTTCCTGTTTAGGTTGTCCTGGAGAGGTCTCATCTACACTGACAGACACAATCTGGCGACGACAAGCAGAAGTGCATCTAAGAGCAATATTCCGTGTTTAGTCAGAAATGTATTCAGAGCCACAGAGTTCAAAATTGCTTTAGAAAGGTGGGCAAGCTTTATCATCCAGATTCTACTGATGGGGAAACTGAGGCTCAGAGCTGTAACGTGAGTGTCCCTGTTACATGCAATGGGATTGAGAACACTGCCTTAAAGACTGATTATTATTAGTGTTCTCCTAGGACACTAGAACTTATATTCAGCATCCCGTTTTCCATATAGCTGGATACCATTTTCTGATTAGGTGCAAAGTGGCACAGTAAATCAGTGGCTTTTCCAGAAATAGGACCCAGAAATCTTCTGGTTCCTTGGAGAAAAGTTCTAGAGAATATAACTTTTCTTGAGGATTTTTAAGCCATCCAATAGAATACTATAATTCTCTGAGATTTTTAAGGCGTTCAGAATAATTATTATCAAATTCTATTAGTTTCATACCCATTAAACTCAAAGGATCTTTTCCGTAAGGGTTTGCTCTAACCATTAGACTACAGAGCCTCATAGGGTACATCTACACGGCAAGAAACCCTCCCCCCCCAACTCCCCAGGGGCAGTAAGCCCAGATCAACTGACTCAGGCTTATGCTATGGGGCTAAAAGCAGCAATGTAGATACACTGCCTTAGCCACAAGGCCAGCCTTCCCCTCTGCTGAGCAAAAGAGGTTTGGAGTTTTCCTTCCTGACAAATGATATCACTGGTTATTTCATCTGGTTAGAATGCTTTCGACTAAATGGATTTTGGCTGAAATACGCTGTTTTGTCATAACTGAAACGTGCCATGGAGATGGATCAATTTCAGCAACGTTTTTGATGGGAAGATTTCTGAGGTTCAGGGTGGACTCTGGGGTCACGTCTCAGCAGAGAGAGCAAGAACCTGAATTGAACACCTGACTTTTCTGATCCCCCAAATGGACATTTTGACAAAAATCTGTTTCACAGAAACAGTCGAGAGGTTGGGTTTTTTTCATTCCAGGGAGGAACAAACCCAAATTTTGAAACCTTGAAAGTCCTTGCAAAATGGATTGTTGTCTTCAGGCCAGCTCTACGGGTTATTTTGGCCTCCTTTCCAGGAAAACTCCTTATTTATTCAGTAACAGTTTGGGTTACTGGTCAATGAAGAGAAACAACCAAGAGGGGAAAGATTGCAGGCAGATTGCATCAGGGTTTTGCTGTGTATAAGCAAAGTCTCCCTGCACAGTCTTGGAAGCACTCCCCGTCCCTTCCAGAAGTGGGTCTGCTCCACAGCCCCCTTATTAAAATAAACACCCCAGCGCAGACAAACTCTGTACCCGCAGTGTAACCGGATCCCTGCAAGTCATTCCCCTTTCCCCACAGCAGCGGTTGCCCTGACATCCCAATGCTTAATCCCCGTGCAGAGGATCCCAGCAGTCCTTGCCTGTCTCTCCCCCCCCCCCCCCCCCCCCCCCCC
>NC_048309.1:5509454-5568409 GCF_013100865.1 Trachemys scripta elegans
CCAGGGGCCGGCGGTGCTGAGCGCCGCGGGACGGTGGTGCCGGGGGCCGGCGGTGCTGAGCGCCGGGGGCCGGCGGTGCTGAGCGCCGGGGGACGGCGGGGCCGAGCGCCGGGGGACAGGGGGTGCTGAGCGGGCCGGGGGTGCTCGGCCGGGCCCGGGGCCGGCACCCCAGGGCCCGAGCCGACCCAGGCTGGAGAGGCCGGGGGGAGGGCCAGACTGGGCCGCGCCTCCTCCCCCCACATCCCCCTTACCTGTTTCAGGCTTCCCGCGAATCAAATGTTCGCGGGAAGCAGGGGAGGGGGCGGAGTTGGGGCGGGGGCGGGGCTGGGGCCCTGTGGAGTGTCCTCCTTTTGGAGGCTCAAAATATGGTAACCCTAGTCCAGCCCCTCCTTGGGAGAGGGAAGGATTTTGGTGCGTGTGTTTCAACGAGAGGCCTATGGTCTCGCTCCTCATTGACACAAATTTCCCTCATTCCCTTTGCCACCGCGCGGGAGAGCCCCAGCCTTAGTCGCAGTTTGCCCGGCAGCCGGGGCAGCTGGAAGAGTGCTGGAGAGGAGCTAGGGAGTGTGATGAGAATTCAGAAAGATGGCAGCTCGACTGGATTTTAAATAAGGGGAAAATCTTCAGGCCTAACCCTGGTCCTTTTCTGCTTTGCGTTGTTCTCGTTAAAGCTGACCTTGGGTTGCTCCCCATTCCTTCCTGCTCCCACCCCCATGAGACAGCACCAAACTGCGCGGAGGGACAAATCCGGACCCCGGTGTCAATCCAGAGTCACTCCGGGGAGAGTGGCCCCAATCTGTGACTGAGACCCAGGAGCATCTGATGCACCCCAGAGGGAGTGGGGTGCAAAACTGGTTTTGAGCAAGCTATGCTTTGGGCCGACCGGGAGCTGCTCTAGCTTGCACCAGCCGCCGATGGCTGTTACAGTAGCACAGGGCAGCGCTAGGCCTGTCCTCCGGCCCAGCTGCCGACTGCTGCCACAGGGAGGTGGGTGGTTTAGGAGCTAGCGCCTGGCCTGCTCCCTGCACTGGAAGAGAGACTCAGGCCTGCTTTGCGCCAGAGGGGAGGCTTGAAGTGACCAGAAGAAAATCTCCAGGCCCTCTGTGCAAGCCGCAGGGAAAGAACATGCAGGGTTTCTGGTTTAAAAGCTCGGTAATCGTGTCTGGGACTTGCTTCATTGAGCCCTTTCCTGAGGGCAGCAAAAGCAACGTGTAACAAGGTTACAATGGTGAAGGCAGCTGTAGAAACTCAGACTCACTCCGTTGCCTTGGCACGGGGCTCTGGGGAAATAAACACAGGGAACACATATAACCATAGTTACTCAGGTTGAGATTACGAGCCACCGCCCGTCGGGGTGCTGTCAGTATTGGCATTGGTTCTCAAAGCGGAGAACCACAAATACAATGTTCTGAACTGCCCTTAATTCAGGTTACCTGTGCCCTGGGCGTATAATTTTCACACAAGACGGGGGCTCAGTCTTTGCAAGCCGGGAACCCTTCATGGAAAGTGGGGTTTTTTTTTTTTTAAGAGCACATTTCTCTGTCTGCCAGCCAGCCACTCCAAGAGGGCTTAGACGGTCAGCAGAGTCCCTCATCCATGGTTTGATCCAAGTGATCAGCTTCGGCAAGGTTCTCAGCACCTTTAGCCCCTTTTATTTCTGATCCCAGGAGATGCTGAGCACCTGCTGCTCCTACTGGCCCCAATGGGAGCTGCAAGGGGTCAGCTCCACACAGGATCAGGCCCGTAGTGGCTGGACTTGTGCAGCAGGAGGCATAAAATCGTGGTGGTCTATATCAGCTGTTTCCTGGGGCTAAAGGGAAACTTTCTTGTATAAGACATGGTATAATCACTGCCACTTCCTCCACCCACCCTGAACATGAATAACGCTTTTGCTAGGCTTTGTTTCAACCCAAACTGGAAATCGATTAAACTCTGCATGATGTTTCATACATTAGGCACAGCCATCTCACGGGTAAAACTCCTGTCTTCCATAGCCGGATCAGTCTCTGCAAGGAAGTTAGGGCACCAAACTCCTCCTACATGACTGGTGGGGGGAGAGAGAGAAAAGAGTTAATTTGAATGGCTAGTTCGTCAGCAGCTGCAGACACGCCACTTACATTTGGACATAATGAAGGCTACGTAAACGGATCTAGTCTGAGCAGGGATAGCCTGCTGTTCGCCCCCACAACAACGAAGCCAGCACTCAATACCATACAGTCAAGAGGGAAAAGCGGCTGACACTCAGTGGCTTTTTCAATTTGCTTTGCAGGTCAGGCACAGCAAATGTATGAATTGGCTGATATGATGGGTTGGACTCAATGACTCAGGAGGTTCCTTCCAGTCCTGTGTTCCTACAGGCTGAACGTGCAGGGCTGGCAATTACTAAGTTACAACCCCTCCCTCAGCTTATTTGGAAATGGAGAAACACTGATGGGAAATTATTAACGCACAGTACATAAGGATTCACTACTCAGAACAGAACTCCACTTTGGCCCAGATCCCCAGCTGTGCACAATATTTGCTGGCAACAGCTGGGGGTAGGAGGAAAAGAGGAGCAGGGGAGAGGGCTGCAAAGGAACCAGTTGTGGCTCCTTGATCCTGCTCCTGAATTTATACTGGGCCTGGTCATAAGCTTGCTCAGTGCAGCCTCAGGTGATGTGAGAGTCTGTGGCGTAGGGTGACCAGCAAGTGTGAAAAATCGGGACGGAGGTGGGGGGGTAATAGGAGCCTCTATAAGAAAAAGACCCAAAAATCAGGACTGTCCCTATAAAATCGGGACATCCGGTCACCCTACCGTGGCGAGAATGGTCGGGTGTTGCTCTGGCCACCGTTTTCCACCGATTCCAGACTGATTGAGGAAGTGATTTTATTTTTCCCTCAAACGCTTTAAGAACATCTGGAGCCCATTAAATGCAGAGTGAATCGGCCAAGGCAGCAGTTACACACGTCACTGTCATACACACTCTTGTGAAACACACACCTGATTGCCTTCCACTTCACAAAGCACAGGAACTGGCCTGAATTGTCACTCTCTCCTCTCCCGACGAGTATTGATTTATTGGGTTAAGTCACTACCACTCACATCACATCACATCACATCACTACTAGCACTATTCACATCAGCAGAGGCTCTGACTCTCCGTGTGCACGTCCACTTAAACATCTTCTCCTTTCCTTTTTAATAAAGGTGAAGAGCTTCATGTCCTTCCACAAAGAGCAGTATTCCCGCCATGAATAAGCCTGAATAGTCAGCTATGAGAATAAACCCTGTTGAATATGCCATCTTCCAATTTTATGCATCTCTTTCCAGCCCCTCAGCCTTTCTGTAACTAAGCACCTGTGAGATTGTCTAGGATTAGCCACATTAAAAGGTCTTTTTTTTTTCTTCTCTTATTGAAAATGCAAAATCAGGACGAGTCAGACCAGATTTAGTTACAAGACACAAGAGAAAAGTGTCAGCCCTTTATGTTTGGACTGGGTCTAGATAATGAGTATGTAATTTTTAAGGAAAGATTTGTGTGTTCCAAAACAGAGATAAAAAGCCACCACAATTGTTGGTAACTGTTCTAGGAGTACTCTGGGTTACACAATGGTTCTAGTGCAAAACAAGCCCTTTTGGACACCTTATCACATGTGTTTGTGAACCAGTAATCAGCTGTTTTCATACACAAGTGAGGCAAAGATCCGACGGTTTCTCTTCTTTTCTCCGTTTGCTTACAGTAGTTGAGATTTGGGCTTTTACTCTCCCACATTTTGCGCTAGCCCCAAGAGACTGTTGCCCACACAGACTAAGGCATCACAGCACTGTTCTGAAGTCATTTACAGCAAAGACATTTCCCCATAAACTTTGAGCGCCACGACCCTGGCATTAGGCATAGATTAGTTTAAGATTTGTTTATAACCTACATTTTGCTTTGACTGAAGACCAGTTAATCCTGTCTCAGCAGGAGGGGTGCACTAGCCCTGCCTTCCTTGAGGTTGCTTACAGCCCTAACTGTCTGGGATTCTAAGAAACTGAGAAATGTTTATTTGGGGTAGGGCAGTTGAGCAAGACGTTTTCCACAGCTTGTGTTTTTCCCAAAAAGTCATTGAGCTGTAACTTTTTGGCCCATCAACAAGATGATTGCTTTCACTTAGAACTCTATGAGCTGGTTTGGCTCAGAATTGTGGGAGAGGTTGCCAAATTAATTTAAAAATCTGCCTATAAGCCTTTATAGCTCAGAATGTCTTCCTGTTCTAACTTGGGATAAAAATAACTGCTTGCAGAGAAAATTGGTGCCATTAGAACTTGATTATTCTGTCACAAAGAGGCCTGCACGAACCTGGTTTTCAAAGCTGTGCACCTAATCTGCATGCAGACTTGACTGACGCATATAGATGCAGACAAACGATTGGCGATGTTGCACAGGAATAGTGACATTATCAGTCTAAGGGTACATCTACACTACAGGGGGGAGTCGATTTAAGATACGCAAATTCAGCTACGTGAATAGCGTAGCTGAATTCGACGTATCGCAGCCGACTTACCCTGCTGTGAGGACGGCGGCAAAATTGACTTCTGCGGCTTTCTGTCGGCGGCGCTTACTCCCACCTCCGCTGGTGGAGTAAGAGCGCCGATTTGGGGATCGATTGTTGCGTCCCAACAGGACGCGATAAATCGATCCCCGAGAGGTTGATTTCTACCCACCGATTCAGGCGGGTAGTGTAGACCTAGCCTAACAAGAGCAGACAGAAGTATTTGAATCAGGGCACTTTTAAAAGTTAGGTCTTAAGTTTTTTTTGTTTTTTTTAATCTATCTTGGTTTAAATTTTACAGAAAAATAAATTAACGGATTGTTTCCAACCATGGAGTTGGATAAAATTGGTCTGTGCAATACCACCTTAAGATCTGTGCTTGAGAGAGTAAGGCCATGCAATGCATGGGCCACACTGCCGTCATTTGCTCTGAAAACAATGCACTAGACAATTAGGGAATGCTGCAGTCAGATCAACTTTCATGCTCCTTGCCAGCTAAAATCCTTATGATAAAGGCCGACTAAGCAGGACAGCTGCTAAAAGTTATCTGAAGACACAACAGCCACGATAGTGGTCTTAGAAGAGTTTACTACTGCAATTTCAAAAGCAACAAAAGATTCCTATTGATGTAGGTCAAGTGTTTGGGTTCCAGGGCATTTGTAACATACAATTTTTACATTCTAGGCAAGTGCCAACATTTCTCACTGGAGCAGTGGCATGCACAGCTGCTGATGGAACAAGCCTGTTGTGCAGATACACTTATTTGTCTGGAAGGTAGCAACTGAAAGAAAAAGGCAATTTAAAGAAAATATGGGCTTATGGCTCCATCCACGGAGTGTATGACAGATGCAGCCTGTCAAACAAGTGAACCACCTTTTGTTGCATTTCAGCCTGCATCTGTGCATCGATACACGCATACATAACCGCAGAGGTCAGTCTTCATTTTAATTGTTGCAGAATGCGTAGTTTCCTTTTTGAAGTGCTTATTTACCTAGATCCTCCGGTACCTGCATTAAGAACCGGGTGCTGGAAAGCCAAAAGGGCTATTTGGCCTCCAGCGTGGCCGCTGAGACTCAAAAAGTAGCAGCCGATAACGGAAGTGAATTTTACGACAGGGCTTTAACCTTTTTTATTAGCAATGGGTCAGACGCTGAGAACAGGCTACTGCTAGAACCAAATGATCAGGAAAGAATTACTCTGTTCTTTGCCTCATCATGACTGAATAGGAAAAAAAAAAAAAAAACGCTTCATATTCCCTCAGTACAATTAAGTGGCCTTGAAAAGTGACTGGAGTACATCATGCTACCCGCTCCTCAGATGGCAGAGCCTCCGTCCTCGCCTACCTGTGCCTTGTGCAAGGCAAGTGATAGTCTGCACCAGGTACACTGGAGGGGGAGGGGGGCTATCACCTGGGAAAAGGACAACCTAGTGACATGGCTGGCCACTATGAAGGCTGCAGAGAAAGCTGCCTGTTCTGATGAGAAGCAGCGAAGGGGTTTCAAAGCCTTAATCGAGCACGTTCACAATTCCAGGGAAAAGCCTGCACTTTGAGGGGGTTGCTTAAACCCGAGCTGCGGTTTGTCAAGTATACTGTCACTGTCTGTAAGTAGCCATAGTCCAGAGAGGAACTCCCCTCCTTGTCACCAAGATTTAAGAGAAACTGAGCGAAGGTGAAATTCATTTAGCATGAAGCCAGATGTGTTCAGGTACCTGTCCCATGTGTGAAACACTCGCGGGCATGAGGCTAGCAGCAGTGTACAGGGAAATTTTGGCAAACCAGTAAAGTGCCTGAACCACTATTGCGTGTTGCTAACAGCAGCCAAGTCAGCAGGTTGTAAATTGGTCATGCAGTGGCCTCAGCATAACCAAGAGAGGAGGGGAGGGGGTTGTGGGTGCCACAGACAGGGCAGCTTAACCCTGCGTCCTTCCTGCTGAGAATGCTGATCTATGTATTTTAGAAAAACAGGAAGTCTCTATGTGCCCCCGGGAATGTTTGTCAGGGAGCCAAGGCATGGACATTCTGGGGGGAAAAACAAACAAAACAACACACATCTGGTAAATTGATGACCATAAGGAAATCTCTTGCTTGGCCTTTAAAGAAAACTTGCTAAGCAGAGCAGGGTTAAGGGGTAGGTCATTGTATTACTAATGTATAAATAAAGGGAAAGAGTTTGAGGTAACAGTAGGGTTACCATATCTCCGTATTTTCCCGGACATGTCCGGCTTTTTGGTTCTCAAATCGCCGTCCGGGAGGAATTTCCAAAAGGCTGAACATGTCCGGGAAAATAGGGAGGCATGGTAAGCCTAGCCGGTGGGTGCTCGCGCCCCCCCACCCCCATTCCAACCCCTTCCCCAAATCCC
This sequence comes from Trachemys scripta elegans, assembly GCF_013100865.1. Classification (NCBI taxonomy): domain Eukaryota; kingdom Metazoa; phylum Chordata; order Testudines; family Emydidae; genus Trachemys; species Trachemys scripta. Next base: position 5,516,331 of record NC_048309.1, read on the forward strand.
CAGCCCCGCCTCCTCCCCCAGGCTCACCGCATTTCCCCTTCACCCCCCTCCCTCCCGGGCTTGCTGCAAATCAGCTGTTTCCACAGCAAGCCTGGAACGGAGGGGGGAGGAGGCAGAGTGGAGGGGAGCTGGGGGTGGGGAGAAGAGGGCTGCAGGAAAGGAAGCAACCCGGGGGGCAGGGAAGGGGCAGGGGAGGAACCGCTCCCCACCCCAGCTTACCTCCGCCTCCCCCCCAGAGCGCGCCGCTGCTCTGCGTCTCCCCCTTCCCTCCCAGGCGTGCCACGAATCAGCTGTTTCTGCGGCAAGCCTGGGCAGGAGGGGGGAGAAGCGGAGCAGTGGCGGCGCACGCTCAGGGGAGGAGGCGGAGGCGAGGTGAGCTGGGACAGGGCGGTGAAGAGCTGCCGGTGGGTGCTCTGCACCCACCAATTTTTCCCCGTGGGTGCTCCAGCCCCAGAGCATCCATGGAGTCAGTTCCCATGCCCACACCCCCTGCCCTGCCTGCAGCCAGCCCCTACCTCCAGTCAGCCCCTGCCCTGCCTCCAGCCAGCCGCCCCCACCTCCAGTCAGCCCCTGCCCTGCCTCCAGCCAGCCGCCCCCACCCCATCTCCAGCCAACCCCGCACCCTGTCTCCAGCCAGCTCCGCACCCCCTAACCTGCCCGCAGCCAGCCTCGCTCTCCCTGCCTCCAGCTAGCCCTACCCCTGCCCGTCTGCAGCCGGCCGCACATCCACTGGTGCCCTGCAGTTCCCAGGGCAGTAACCCTGCACAGCTGCTTCAATGAGGGGGGCAGGGAGCACCTGGGACCCACATGTGAAACGGAGCTCATTTCTAGTTCAGGCTCCTCTTTTTAAAAAAAGAACTTTAGGTAAGGTTACCATACGTCTGTATTTTCCTGGACATGTCAGGCTTTTTGGTTCTTAAACTGTCTGGAAAAATTTTCCGGGAAAATACAGACGTATGGTAAACCTATTTAAATATCTAAAAATGTCCAGGAGGGCAGCTGCAACAACAAAGGTCCCCCCCTGCCTGCCGTGGAGTGTCCTCTTTTTTGAATGTTCAAATATGGTAACCCTAGGTAATGGGACTTACTCTGAAGGGCTCTTTGGGGACACTCCCTCTGGATGCATTTTAGGGTCCCCACCGGCAGACAGAACTCTAGCCAGCAGAAGCCTGCTATGGTGCCACTCGAAAGCCACGCTCAGCTTCAGTAATTGAGGGTTGGGGGTGTTTTACTAACCAGTTGCAGATCTGTGTAAGTAAAGTTTAGCTTTAAGTGAAAGCACTCGTGTTGTCCTGTTTGTGGCACCCATCTATCGGTCGGACGGCCGTGTGTCCTCTCATTTATTTCCTGACACCACCACGCACAGAGTAAAAGTTACCAAGAGCTTTGGGTTGAAAGAACCCCAGGTAACAACAGCCCCTCCACGACAGAGCAGTAGCACTCAGTGAAGGGCAGAGCTCACATGGGAGAGAAAAAGAATTAAAGTCACACAGCATTTTAAAGGCTGCTTAAGTTTATTAGTTTCCATTGAACAAGTAAACAAAAAGCGTTACCAAGGCTGTATGGAAAGAATACAGTCAAATTAATGAAACGGTACAAAGATGGTGTAAAAAATTTTTTTTTTGTTTTTTTTTTTTTATTTTATTTTGTTTTTTAAAAACCCTACATCTAAATACTTAACGCAGCCTGTCTACTCTACGGGGAAGGGGAGTGGAAAATGGGCTCTGACTCCTAGCGTTTGGATCAGAAGCAGCAACCAGGCGGGCAGCAGACAGATGTGCCAGCCTGTTCACGCAGACGGCCCAGCACTCGGTTTGCTAGGCTCACTGGCGTGGCGCTTCCTCATTACTTCCTGAGCCAGGCCACAAGTGATCATGCCGTTGGCCACCTGGAAAGTTCCTGAACTGAAAGACAAGAGAGACACGGGGTGAGGGAAAATGAGAGAAGCAAGCCATCTTTGACACAGCTGCCTCAGATACAAGGCTGGTGAACTGCAGTTCCCTGCTCTCATTAGAACTCCGCATATGTTCCCACTGCAGTGATTCCAGGACAGACTTCTACTGAGAGTCTCCGAGTCCAGAGAGACGGTGGAAGCACCCAAACTCAGCCATCACTGCTCCAGATTGGGCAGCACTTCCTGGCTACAGTGAGCAACATCTGCAACAAAAAGCTGTGTACCTGACAACAGTCTCTTATTGGTAGCAACAGCTCCACTGTTGACTGGCTAAGACAGCCAAAGCTATTCTCCCGCCCCCTTGATTTGCTGCATCCACAGGGCTGCATGCAACCATGTGTGCACACAAACTAGTTAATCCACATCCACACCTGCAGTTTCTACTGCTGCTGCCTATGCAAGGTAGGCCTGGAATCACCCCCCTAGCATTTAATCTCTGGCTCTTTTCCTGCACTTCTTGGGTCTGAGCACTAAGCTTTTGAGGACACTTTCCTTGAGGGCCATTACATTTGGTCCTTTTATTGTACCAATTTTCAATGGCTACAAAGGAAAAATAAATCCTTTCCTCCTCTGGAACTTGTAGAAGAATTCAGCAGACAGAGAAGGACTTTCTGTTCATGACATGCATGTTGTAGTAGCCGGGTCAGTCCCAGGATATTAGAGAAATTAGCTTCTCTCTCACCAACAGAAGTTGGTCCCTAACCCACCCTGTCATTTGGTTCATGATGGCTTTTACACAAAAAGCCCATTTATTTCAAACAAACCATTAGCTTCCCCTACTCCACCCAGTTAAACAGATGTACCATCTTCCACAACAGCTGAAGAGACAGGCCCAGATCCTCAAAGGTATTTAGGTGCTTAACTCCCATGAGAGTTAGGCAGCTGAGGAGGATATGGGCCTCAGAGTTTTAGGTCTAGTATCGTCTAATAATAAATAATAATAATAATGAGTGACAGTGCTACCGTTCCCCAGCTACAGTGATTCCTATTAGCTCTTTGCTGCTGGGTGGATTGTTAAGATTCAAAGCACTTCAGGAGAGGCCCTCTGGAAAGTATTCTAGATATGCAGTGCAGAATGCAACTAAGCAGAATTATAAGAAGTTACAGTTTGTATACCTCCACAACACAGCCCTCCCTTGTCCTCGCCATTCCAATATTCCAAGCCACCCTTCAAGCTTCTTAGTTTATCCCCATTACCATATTCCGAGTGAGCTAAAAACAAACCACTTACTTCTCTGGGGATTCTGACACAGTTGTCATGATGAGATGGGTTGGCTTTCCAAAAAAGAAGCTAGCCCACCAGTGACCGGGGTCAGACTTGGGAAGACCTGAAAAGCAAACACTTATGAAATATGACCGCTAGGTATAGGGAGCTTGATTAGGAGGTACAGCAGAAATAGTTACTTCCCTGATTACCACGGTGGTCTTGCTACACATGCTAGCAAGAGGGCAAATTAAGAAGCTGGCACTCTACAGTGGTGCCTCATGAAGGAGTAGACGCCAGCTACTACAACTTCAGTTCTCTTCTATGCAGTCTCTCTCTCTATAGGGATTTTTCTGCCATTATAAATGGATCTGTATAACCCATGGAGAATGTACTTAGTTACCACTGAGAATGTTTTTGAAGCTACACTGATCCTCTGAAGAGCTGTGGAGAGGGCAGCTTATTTTGTATTAAAATTAAGGAGATGGTACAAGAGCATTTTGACCACAAGAGTTCCCCTCCATAGGAGGCTGGGCCAGAGAGTCCAGGCTGTAGGAGAGGTGCTTACCCGGATGGTGAGGAATAACCTCCCCAGAGTATTCAGCACTTCCACAGGAGCTGTTGCTGGAAGTGGAACCCAGACGCCCTGTGAACGAGATTGCATCCCATCAGACCAACATTTCCCTCTGCCAATATTAGATCTACTGCTGTAATGAACATCCTCACTGCAGGTAGTACAAGGTTTGCCATTAAAGATAAAGTATTCGCCACGTTACTGCTTCTTAGACTCGGGTACTAGTTTCCATACCAGCTAATGTCCTGTTCTGAGTATCGGCTGGTACGTGCCAGCCTTTTAATGGCATCTGCCCTAGCCAGCAAGCATGAGAGCATGTTTGAAGGACGTGTTAGTCTGCCATCACACATCTGGAGATATTTGTAAGTGTTCCTTTACGAGATTTTCTGGCACAGTGTTTTAAGAACAGATTCCTTCACACCCGCAGGACAAAGAATAACCTCAAATAGCTTTCTCAGCAAAGTAGGTAATTACAAGCAGCGGCAGGTTAATGCCACAGATTGGAACACCTTACAAAACCATTTGGAAAAGGTCTTTATGGAACGTCTCACTCAGCAAGTGGATACAAGTAACCGTAACCCACACTCCATTTCTTGCAAGACACAAGTATAATCCTTGTGTAGGATTCTAGGTCATGGAGGGAGGGGGAAGGTTTTGGTTTGATGCACATTGGGAGTCTCCCCTTCTAGTGTGGGTGAGATAGAGGCCTGGGCTATGCCTAAAATTTAGGTTGACCCAACTAAGTTGCTCAGAGCAGTGAAAAATGTTGCCTCCTGAGCACTGTGGTTAGGTCAACCTAATCCCTAGCATAGACACAGCTAGGTCAATGGATGGATTCTTCCATCACCCTAGCTTCTGCCTCCTGGAGAGGGATTACCTACATGGAAGGTTTTTTTCTGTCAATCAATGCAGGAAGCGTCTACCTTACAGCGCTATAGCTGCTGCGCTACTGTAGCATAGACATTCCTGCACGGGGGGGACTTGCCTGACGTAGGGTAAATCACAATAGTTGCCACATGGCCAAAAGGAGCTTGCTGGAAAGGTGCTTTATGAGACAAGGTCCCACCATATCAATTTCCCCCCCTCCATCCTGCATCTCTAACAGGAGTGTGGGGAGAAGACCACAAGATATATTGGAATTGGAAAAGTTTCAGAAAAGGGCAACAAAAATGATTAGGGGTATGAATGGCTTCCCTCTGAGGAGAGATTAATAAGACTGGGACTTTTCAGCTTGGAAAAGAGACGACTAAGGGGAATATGATAGAGGTCTATATAATCATGACTGGTGTGGAGAAAGTAAATAAGGAAGTGTTATTTACTCCTTCTCATAACACAAGAACTAGGGGCTACCAAATGAAATTAATAGGTAGCAGGTTTAAAACAAAAAAAGGAAGTATCTTTTCGCATAACGCACAGTCAACCTGTGGAACTCCTTGTCAGAGGATGTTGTGAAGGCCAAGACTATAACAGGGTTCAAAAAAGAACCAGATAAATTCATGGCTAATAGCCACTGATGGACCTATTCTCTAGGATCAGTGTTCCCTCTAATTTTTCCCACCCATGTGTGGAATGAATTTTGTTATGTGCACCAATATGGAGGTGATGCGTCACATAACAAAATTCATGTGGTGGGGGTGGGGCCGAGGGGTTATTATGGGAGGGGACTCATAGCTGGGGCAGAGGGTTGGGTGCAGGGGGTGAGGGCTTCGGCTGGGGATGTGGGCTCTGGAGTGGGGTCAGGGATGAGGGGGTTGGGAGTGCAGGAGGGTGCTCTGGGGCTACTGCGGGGAGAGAAGCCCCCCAGCACTGCCGCCGCAGCAGCTGGGTGGGTGGGCGGGGGGAGGGAAGAAGAGGCATCTGTCCCCACCATAGGAGCTCTGGGCTGCAGGATAGGCGTCCCTCCCCGGCCCCAGCACAGCAGGTCTGTGCCTTGGGCTGGCCCCAGCCACGCCTGGGTCTGGGCTGCCCTAGCCGCGCTGCCCCGGCCGCAATCCGGCTGGGACTCGGGCCAGGCCGCTCCGGGAGTTGGGGCCAGGGGAAGGGCACCCCCCTCCCCCAGCAGGTCCCCAGGCGGGTTCCCTAAGTGCCTGCATGGCACTAAATAGGCTGCTGCACGGCCGTGCGGCTTACAGGGAAACTTAGAGGCTGGGGACACCCCCCGCCCATCCTGGCCTGTTTGCCAGAAGCTGGGAATGGGCGACAGGGGATGGATCACTTGAGGATTCCCTGTTCTGTTCATTCCCTCTGGGGCACCTGGCATTGGCCACTGTCGGTCGACAGGATACTGGGCTAGATGGACCTTTGGTCTGACCCAGTACGGCCGTTCTTATGTTCTTAATCCTCAGCTGGTGTATTTGGTAAAGCTTTATGGACAGAGGAGCTAGGTTAGCTCAGACCACCTGAAGATCTGGCCCTGTACTAGAGGCTCATGTGGCCATCCTGTATTTTTCTATTTACTTTGCCTTTTGCAGAAGCATTTGCTCTACACAGCGTTTAGCTAGTCACCCCCCCACCCCACCCCCACCCTATGCTCTCAGGAGCGTTAAGGTAACCCTGGAAGCAGCTGCTTTCAAGAAGAGGAAAACAGCCGTTAAACCCCCCATTGAGAAATCATTGTTCCTTTGTTTGTATGGTAGCTCATACGGTTGAGTACAGACACTGCTGGCACAATTAAGGGAGTGTGGATCATTATTTCCCAGCTGCGTAGTAAATAAGACTCACCCCCATTCTTGGCTCTTAGCCTCCTTTTTCAACAAAAAATACGGCAGTGTCAGGCATTTGTTTTGCATGAACAAAAAGTGGTCTTTGTTTAAAGAGAGTTTAGCCGGGCCTGGATGGATCATGTTTATTTCAGAAATGCCATGACATTGCCATCAGCGGATACTTCTAAGTTAATCCGCACTTCGGGTCCTAGAAGGAGTTCTGTTGGTGATTCTTTGAAAGGGACAATCAAGAGAGAAATGGTACATTGGCTATGCACTGAGAAAGGATGCAGAAGTGGATGGCTTTGGCATGGGCACACAGTAAGCAAGAATAGGAGATAATGTTTTCACCTCCCAGTTATCTAAAGCACTGATCATTCAAACTGGAATTTCCAAAGGCATCTAAGGGAGTTGGGGTGCTCAAATCCCATTGAAATTCAGTGAGGGATGAGCACCCAACTCCTTTAGACTCCTTGGAAATGCAAGTTAAAGAGGAGCCTATAAATACACTGTGGTTGGAAAGCAAATTTGAGTGTTTTTGAGCAGTTCTACATGGGCATTACAAACTTCTACCAAGGTAAGAGGAGAGTTCAGCGACTTATCTTAGCAAGACCCACTCCACAGAAAAGTGTTTGCGCTAGATCGATATATTCCCCACCCACCCACACAAGCGGCTGCCGCGCGGCTTGTGAGCACCTCCATTTTGCACCCGTTAAAGGACAGTGTAGCAGTTCTTACTTCTGTAGTAGTCATGGGTTGCCACAAGTGAGCCGCTTGATGGGATTGCTGCCATGTTACTTGATCTTAGTTCTTGTACAGATATCAACCCTGCAAGACAAAGGAGTGAGCCTTCAGAAGATGGGGAGCGTCCATGACCACATACCACCATACATGCCAAACCCACAAAAAAACCCAAAATGCAGGAATTGGGCTTGGTTTTTGGCTTAATTGGCTTGTGAGTTGCTCGCTGGCTAGTTTTTGGCTTAGCTTGTTGCTTCTTTGGCTTGTAGCAACTCGTTGCCTTTTTTGGATCGGCTGCCTTGGCGGGAAGAGAGTCAGGGGTGCACAGTGGACCCATCACAGTCCCAGACTGCATGCTGGGGGTGGGGTGAGGGGGGAGGATCTAGTCAAATAGGGTTGGGGCTCTTAGGGATTGGCTTGGTTTGGCCTTGTTTTGAAATGGGATTAGCTTGATTTTTGGTTTATAGTGAAAGTCAGAGTGCTTATTTGTGAAAGTTGGCAACTGTGCATACTACAGAGAGCAACTAAAGTGGCACAAGACTCAAAGTATTTTCTATTACCATCCTCATGAAGCCTAAACTGTGGGATGACCCAACATGCAAACGAGGGGAAAAAAGCATGTTACATGAGACATCATTCAGGGTGTTCCTTGATTACTGAACTAGATTCAGGATCTCTCAACTTTCACTTAAAGTAACAATTCCTAATGTGCATGATGAAGTTGGTTCTAGCCCACAAAAGCTTATGCCCACATTAATTTGTTAGTCTCTAAGGTGCCACAAGGACTTTTTTTTTTTGAAGGATTTGAGTAAGTTTATCTTGCAACATTTCTGACAGTGTAATGTGCTAGTTAGTGTTGATGTTCTACCTTCTTGGGTCTTCAGATTGTATTAAGGGTAATTGTGTTTTCCTCTGTATGCAGTACATACCTATAGCCTATACCACCACCATGGACTAATACTTTAGAAGTTAAAAGTATTGTCTTAAACAGAAGCTAATCAATAAGTCACAGGAGGAACCATCATGAGCACAACTTTTCCATTCAAAATGAGACCATCCTGGCTAGTACGTATTACCATTACTGTGAAATATGTGCTGGAACTAGGGATGATAACACACACACACACACACACACACACCCTTGCCAGGAAGGCATAACAAAGTATGTGTGAATGACACAAGAGGGAGGTTGATGAACAACAATGGTGTCATGATCTGTTTTGTTTTCATCCCTATGCTTTGTATATTAGCAGCAGAAATGCTTGTGCACTCATGCAGCTAGACACCATGTGACTCGCAGCAAATCACAATTAGACACCACGGCTCTAACAGTGGACATTTGCAGACTGCAGAGTTGTTTGATCAGCCCATTGTTTAACCAAAACCCCCAACATCTAACTTCTCTAAAATGTGAGGAAATTGCCGTACACAAGATGTCCTTTAACAGAAAGAGGCTAAGCTCCTGGATAAATTACTTGTTGATAGTTCTCACCCCTACAAATTAGTGGATAGGACTTTCCAATATTCACTTGTTTTAAAAATGTGACAGTACATTTAATGTTGGGACAACCTGTGAAAGCAAGCTACAGCCACATCTTCAGAGCAGTCACCACCCGGACAAAGGTCATACACCATACTGCCATCTGTTCTGTAGGTCTGTCTCATCAGCCATGTAGATGTGTTTACAAACACTTTCAGAAATAGATGCAGGAAAAATGGCTCACTTGAAATCACTCCCATCCTTCCAAATCAGTGCACACCACGCAATGCTTACAGAGGATGGATGATCCAGAGATTAAAGCATTGGAATGGGACTCACGGGATCTTGGTTCAGTTCTACCACAAACTTCCTGGGTAACCTCGGGTGAGTCAATGTGCCTCAATTCCTCATCTGTAAAATGGGGATAGTATTTCTTTTGTCCCATTTACTTACATTGCAAGCTCTGAGGCAGGGACATGTGTAGCATCCAGAATAGTGGGGCTCCCACTCCCCGTTGTAACCGGGAGGGTGCTACTTTAATATTAAAGAATAAGAACTGTACGGTGCTCGGTTTCCACTGCTCTTCCTCATCCGACACACACAGCCAGGCTATCGTAAGTAGAAATAATGAAGGAAACAAACATGCCCATTTACTTCAACCACTCCGAGTTCTCTGCACTATCTTCCAGGCATACAGCCAAGTGACAGTTTACAGAACAGTCAGCTAATTATAAGCAGCACCTCTTAATGCAGCCCATTATTCATCGTGAGCTGTGAAAAACGGGGTATGAAATATTAAGTATTAAGGTAGCGGGACTACAGGCACATACGCTGGACACAAGGTCAGCCCTGCTGACATCTGACAACCTGCGAGTGAAGTACAGCTGGCTGGGAACAAGAAGGGTTTTTTTGGTCAAAGCTCCAGCCAGCTCTACCAAAAAAATGCAATTCTAGATTCAGTGGTAGGAAGTTAGAGCCCAAAACAGCCCCTAGCCCTCAAAGAGCATTGGGTAGTTATCAAAACATCCTGTCTGTGCTGATGAGTGGGATGTAGAAAAGACAAAGCTGCCAGCTAATGTTAGCTAAGGTGTGGCAGCCTTTCCTTCCTGATGTGCACTTTGGAAGTGACACACATCTGGCAAACCAGGTCACTGCAGCGGTGCCACTTCTAAGCCACGGCCCACTGGCTTAATGGAGTATTTCACAGGCACATCACACCTCTTCTTCACACTCTAATCTAACCTTGGTCTGTTTCCAGGCAAAATTCAAGCAGTTTTTCAATCTGGCTGCCTAAGGAACTACCGCTTCCTATTTGTCGTCATGGCTGCTAAAATGCAGTCCCCAGATGCTGGAGACCTGGAGGCAAAATGTTCTCAGATGGTTCCCCCACTGTGGATTCCCTCGCTGTTCAGGCAAGCCAGAGGCAGAGTTTGTTAAGTCTTCCGAGCAGAGTACAAGACTCGCCTTCCTTTGGCCAACACCCTGGCTGTTCAATAAATTGTTATTTGTTTGCATGTGACAAGCCCGTAACCACACCACCTAACTACAGCATGATGCAGTGAAAACACTATCTTCAGCATTCTCCTATTTTAAAGCCAACTTCATGCTAGTCTTAGCACCGATAATAATTTGTTACTATGAAACATTTACAAAATGATTAGTTAGGGAAACCAATTCAGGGAAGTACAGTTGATCCAAGAAACTTCTCCAGACACATTAACATGCAGGGATTTAAATCTGAATCCCGGAACACTGCCTGTGGGAAACATCCCACAAGGTGGATCACACCAATGCTGCTACTTATCGGACAGATGCTCTGTCAGACACAGAAAACAAGGTGCATTTAGGACAGGGATACTCAGACTTCAGTGGTTCAGGAGCCAAATTAGCGATCAACATTAGCTAAAAGAGCCATAGTCGTGTGAATTCATGGTTTCATTTTCTATAATCCTATATATTCATATTTAAATAGTAGGAGAGGGAATATATATATAATTCTCACAGCAAAATGACCAAGTATTAGTTTATCCACTACAATTGGTTAACATAGCAAAGCGTCCCAATTTAATTATTAACCAATCACACAGTGTTTTAATATCATGTGCTGCAAAGAGCCACAGGAGACACAAAGAGCCGCTCACAGCCCCTGAGCTTCAGTTTGAGTGTCACTGGTTTAGCATCTGCCAGGGCACAGCCATCCCCTGCTGCTGCAGATAACTATTCACGCTGTGCTTCCCCAGTAATCTAGTGTTAAGGTGAGCCTGTCGACTACAGGAGAGGAAGACGGGGGACAGGTTATTATCTAGTAAATTGGACTTGCCATGAAGGGTATTGAGTTTGTCAAGAGCTGTGACTAGGCAATAGAACAACAGGAGCAGGGAGCCTTGGGAGAAATTCCTCATACCCTAATAACCAGCACCACTGACAAGGCCAACCCAACTATTCCCAACCAAGGCGAGTGTCTACAATTCATCACCTTTCAAAGGAAGGAAGAATGATTAAGGGGCAGGGCTTTAATTTGAAGCTCAGCTACCAAAGGAAGAAACTACTGAAATGGTAGCTGTATATTCTAGAAAACGGGTCATGCTCCATCTTGCTACGAAATGCATATCTTGGGTATTTCCATGTCCCTCACCTTACTATAGTATCTAAACACCTCGTGGTCTTCAGTGTGTTTACCCTCACACCACCTCTGTGAAACAGGAAGCGTTATCCCCTATGTACAGATGGGAAACTGAAGCACATATTAAGTGACTTGCCCAGGGTCACACAGAAAATCGGTGGCAGAACCGGTCGTTTAGCCTGGGACTTCGAAGACCCATGTTCGTGCTCTCTCTCAGCATCTTAGGATGCTGAAAGGGGATGAGAAGAGAGCTCATTTGTGTAGCAAAGGACCCACCTGATCACCATGGATGTAAGGGCAAATGGCTTTTCACATTCCTCAGCATTTACTCACCACATGTGAAAGACAGATTTAGGCCAATCTCAATTTTGAAAAAACAAACACCAAATGTACAGACATGACCAGTAGGAAAGAACCAACCGGAACCTCAACTGGCAATGAAGGCTGCAGCCTCAAATTTGAGGTTAACATTTATTTTATTTCCTATTCTGCATTTAATAGACTCCATTAAAAACAAATCATATCCCACTTTCAGCCAGATGCAGGTCACTCCATGTCCCACATTTTAAGCTACACACATTATATGATGAAGGCATGGGGTCGGCAAGTCAGAGTTTATTGAGAGAGAGAGAGAGAGAGAGAGAGAGAGAAAGAAAAAAAAAACGATTCTGGTTTGTCCTTGGTTGCTAAATTCTTATCATAGTGTAAAGCCACACTCAAACCTCTGGTGAGCAGAGTAACACACTGACAGATTTATTTCACATGTAGGCATTTCTGTGTCAGTGGCACGAGTGCTTAGAACTTGTCCTTAATCTCTAGTCTTTGAAAAGGCAGTCTCTGTTTTTAGTCACTCCACTTAAACCAGTGCTTCCCAAACTGTAGTACATCCGCTTGATATTTTCTATCAATTCATTTCACAATAATATTTTAAGAAGATGGTACGTGAACCAATAAAATTAAGTTAAAAAGAATCCCCATTACCAGCTTATAAAACACCTTTGTAAAGTTATCAGCATTCAAGCATGTTGCTGCATGAAAGGTTCTGCTGGCAGATGTGATCAGTTTTCTCTGGTGTATCCAGTGCACTTTTCCTTAAAGTATCAGACTATGGATAGTAAGCGCCTCTTCAGATTTCTCTTTCATTCCATGATCAAGAATGACTGAAATTGTTTGATGGAAAGGGTAACAGCTGCATATTAACTGGCTTAATAAACCTCTACTACACATTTGTGGGTCTAACAAACTTGCTTGTTTTGCAACAGATGTGGTCTCCTTACAGATTTTAGTGTTCAAGGAAATCAAATGCAGATGAATGTACAACATGGTCCATCCAGTAGAAGATTCTGCTAGTCAAAAATGACCACGGTCATGTAGCCATAAGCAATGCTGGGTTAGCAAAGGCAGTTGGCACATCTAGTAAAACCTTCACAAACTGCCTAGAAGAACCGAGTTTAAATGAAATCTGGTTCATACCAGTTTAATCAGAATCACCACACACAGACATTTCCCTTCCTCCAGAGCACGTTTGATGAGGCAATACAATTAATGCAGAAGAAATAGAACAGGGACAGATTCACACCGCTTGCACACTTCTTAGCTGGATGGGAAAAAATAGACTGCACTTCTACACCGGGGGATGGCTTTAACATTTTTAGAAAACTGTGTGGGTTGTGGGGGGGAAGGGAGTCAGTGTCTAGGGTTATGTAAACTGAAGGGAAATCATCAAAACATGTTTGATTTACAGAGGGGGAGGAAGTGGCCATTTCTTTTGTCTCTCGTCTCTTGTAGAGAATTCTTTACTTGCCTGCAGCTGGGGGTGGGGAACTCTGCTAGAACACACAAGCTGAAAAAACCGGACTGAACTGGCTCGCAGCAACCTACAGAGAGCCCCATCCCATCCCCCTTGCCTAGCTTCTAGTCCTGTACTTCCCTACAAGCATGATCCAACTCGTTCAGCACGTCTCTCAAGTAATTTGTGGGGGAAGGAGAGCGGTAGAGAGGAAAAAAGCATGTCAAGGATTTGGGGGGGAGAGGAGTGTCCGGATGTTCAGTCTCGTACCCTAGGCTAATAAAAAAGCCACGCACAGAAAGCAATGCCCTCTCAGCTCTACGATCAGCAAAGGGCAGCTGTGGTAACATCCCCATAGCGAAGCTGTGTCTAGAGATTGCACAGCAACTGGTTTGGGTTAAAAGATTCCCCAAGACGCGTGCGAGGGAAAAAAAAACAAGACAAAGACGGAGCAGCAGACCCTGCACATGGGGGGAGCGTCCTCTGCGGAAAGGAAACAGTTGCCAACATCCCGAACGAACTCAGCGCAATTCTTCTAGGGTGCCCGCAGCTCTGACCGACTGGGGCCAGCCCAGGTGGGCCGTGGAACGCCGGGACACGGGGGTGGAACGCCGGGACACGGGGGTGGAACGCCGGGACACGGGGGTGGAACGCCGGGACACCGGCCCCTACCCAGGCACTGGTAACGAGTAAACCCCATCCATGTAACTTACAATGCAACTGACAAAGCTACTGGGAGCCCGTTTCGCTCCTGTTTCGGGGAGACACGGGGAAACCCTATTTTTCTTCCGCTTCAAATCTTCACCCACGTCCCCAAAGGTTCTGTAGGGCGGTGAGCTGGAAAGGCCCTGTCAATCCTGGGACAGTTTCACCGAGGGAGATCGCGTGTTTCATTACAACGCAGAGCAAAAAGGGGGAGGTGGGAGAAGAGAAGAGAAATCCCTCAAAATGAGAGGAAAACACTTAAAAACGCCTTTAAAAGCGAGATCTGGGGCGAGACTGTCCTCCTTGGTCTCCCCACACAAGCAAGGCTTGGCAGCGTGTCTGGAAGCGGAGAAAACACACCAAATCAGCCCTTCCCCAAATCAACACGATACTCGGTTTAACAAAGCTGGGGTCGCACAGATCTACAGTCACCCGCCACCCCTCTCCGGCATCCCTAGCTCACCCCACCACCAGTTGCTCAAAGTTTCCCTTGGCGCAACTATTCTCGGAAGCCCCAACCCGACTGGGTTTTTGGGGAGTGGGGTGTGTGTGTGTGTGGGGGGGGTTGTTTTACCTTGTTTCTTTTCAGCGCTGCTGCCAGCAGCACCTTCACGGCTTGAGATCACAGGTGGCGAGGCTCAGGGGAGTAAACGCTAGGCCACAGAGCCCATTTGCAAAGGAGATACTGGGAGTGCACTCCACGTCCACAAAACACAGCCAAGGTCTACGGGATTTCAGAGGCAGCGCCGCCGCAGCATGGCTTTATATAGGCCGGTGTCATCACAGCTCGTGGACACGCTGGGGACGCCCCCAATGGGAGGGGACACAGGAGGGAGGAGGTTTCCACCCCTAACCTAGGGGGTAAGGGCCCTCTCGGTGTAGGGGCTGGGACGTCTTGTCCGCGTTGGGATCGGAAAGTGTCAGCCCCACGGGTTATTGCACAAACTCTCTGTGTTGTTGTCTGGTGCCTTGTGTATTGCTAATCCCGAGTTCACACATTCAGCAAGCAGGAAAAGGGAGTGAATGATTCGGAGAGAGTCCCCTTGCAGATCAAAACCTGCCTCCTGTTGGAGAAAAAAAAAAAAACAGGCAACATTTTGCAAACAGCCATGCCTCTACCCCTTGGGGGCAATAATACGAATGATTAAATTAATAGGGCAAAATCACCCTTGATGCAACTCTGCTTAAGTGAAGGGCGTTACACCCAGGGATGAATCTGGTTTATTAATGTAATTAGAAATGTAATATTTTTGTTTTGTTTACACTCGTCTGTGTAAATAAATTAATACAAAATGTAAGGATTAGAAAGGGGAAACTGAGGTCCTTGCAATGAGCTCAGGGCTTCACCTGCCCAGAGCCCCCTGCAGGATTGGGAGCATATGCCTCAATCCTACAAATGCTTCAGTCAATGTAGTGTCTCTTATATGACCCCTTATCACCATAGTATCTGAGGACCTCAGAATCATTAATGGATTTATTCCCACAACATCCCTTTGAGGTAGGAGGCGATCATCTCCATTGTACAGATATGGAACTGAGTGACAGGCTGAGGTTACACAGGAAGGCTATGGCTGGCGGTGACCCAAGAACTGAACAGGGCTGCCGGTCTGGTTCCCTATCCACTAGGCCACACTTATATTATATACACTCAAGCCACTACATAACTTTACTCAGGAGACTGGTTCCAGAGCTGTAAGTGGGACTACTCACATAGGTAAGTTATGAATGTTCTTCAGTGTTTGCAGGTTCGAGTCCATATACAGAACAGCATAAATGCAATTCCATACTATGACATAAAGCAATTGCTTACTTCAAGTCTCTGATCCTGCAGCCCCCACAGAATATCCCCATTCGGTGGGAGTTTGGGTTATGGAAAGACAGCAAGATATGAACGCCCATCAAATGTTTCTTACAAAAGTGAAGGAAGCATCTGGGATTAGGTATACATTTCTTTCTCACCTTAGTGTTGTTGAGCCAAGGGTACAGAACTGCTTGAAGCACAGTACAGGATGTTCCTGGGCAAAAAGAAAGCAAAGGACATTTCTCTGGCAATTTAAACTCCCTTTGAAACAAAGATTCAGTCCATAATAACAACAACATCTGGATAAATTCAACAAACCAGCACAAGTTGTGCTTAAAGGCCCAGATTTTGCACTCCTATCTTCGTGGGCTCACCTGTGTGGATCTAATTGCAATATCAGTAACAAGGGAAGCAAACTTTCAGCTTGTCATCTCTCCGTATGCAGCAAACTAATTATTTTTAAAGGACACTTTCTAAAGGACATATCCTGCCATTGATTTTTAAGCAAAACTCCCCACTGAAATTAGTGGGGAATTCTGCCTAGAAGTCAATGACAATGCATGAATTTGAGTCTTTTTCATATCTTCAGTGCGAGGTCTGGCAGAATCAGCAAGGGAGTAGGATTAGGCAAATTACTTCACCCCTTCCTGTGCCTTGGTTTACCCATCTATTCCATGGGGATAATAAAACTGACCTACCTTCAGGGATGTTGTGAGGGATTAGTTAACTACTGTAATGGACTTTGAATATAGAAATGCTAAACAAATGACTGTTTAAATAATCCTTTGGTAGCTTTGATACAAATCTATTTTTAGCCAGTGATGTTTTGTTTTTCTGCATCACATAGGCACATGGGTTTGTTATGGTAGGGTTCCTCATAAGCATTTGACTAGTATTAATTATATAGCTTTGAAACATTTAAAAAAAACCACCAGGACCCTTTAAATGCATGTGTAACGCACACACCTTTTGGGTGTGGTGTTCTGTCCCTTCTAGTGGCAGTGAGACCACAGAGAGAGAGATCAAATGAGTCTGCTTGACAGCCTTAGCTAACAGCCAATTGGCTTTTAGCTCATGCAGCAGAGGATCATGCACTGAGCTCCAGGGGTCCCAGGTTTGATCCTGACCACCGGGGTCTGTCAGTGTTGTACATGCACAGCATTAATCAATGTGTAGCAAGATAATTATATGGCTCATGAAGTAACCAGAATTAGCAAATATATAAAAGAATAAAATATATACATAAAATAAAATATAGACACGCTAAATTTTGGTCTTCCCAACCTTTTTGTCTTAGTAAAGTCAAGAGTGTGTCCCAAATTCCTCTTCAGATCTATCCTGGTGTATACCATGTGTCCTTTCTAATTACTCCTAATGATACCTAATGGCACCTTCCCACAAAGGATATAGAATTGTTTTATATACTATAGTGTCTGAGTTGAGCTAATTGTTTTTATAAGTGATGGAGCCTAGAATAAAACATATTGTGTGTGTGTGTGTGTGATGGCTCCATACATGTTCACATTCAACACTGCTTTTCAAAGTTAGTTAACCACAACACTATTCATTTAAGATAATCACTCTGTCATGGCAAGTGGGGATGAATCAAGGTTCTACAGCATGTTGATTCAGAAAGGATCAGGTCTCCACCCTATGTCAATTACCATCTACACTGTAATATGGATGTTTGCCAAAAGGAAAAAGAATGAAGGTAAAATACATATTGATACAGTGTTTTCCCAGCCCATATGTCTACACACAAGCAAATATATCTCCTACTGCTCTCCTATTGGTTTTTGAATGTTACAGTTCTTGATGTCTGATTTGTGTCCAGTAGGCGAGCACTTCAGTCTCCTCGAACACTCAATAACAGACTTAAAAGTCGCCATTCTTCAATAAAAAAAACTTCATAAACAGATTTCAACGAGGAACTGCAGAACTGGAATTAATTTGCAAACTTGACACCATCAAATTAGGCCTGAATAAAGACTGGGAATGAGTGAGTCACTACAAAAAATAATCTTCTCTCTGTTGATACTCACACCACCTCTGATACTTCACACCTCCTTGTCAACTGCTGGGGATGGGCCACATCCACCTTGCTTGAATTGGCCTCATTAGTACTACAAAAAGTAATTTCCCCTCTGTTGATATTCACCCCCTCTTGTCAACTGTTGGGAATGGGTCACATCCACCCTAACTGAATTGGCCTGGTTAGCACTGACCCCTCACTTGGTAAGGCAACTCCCATCTTTTTATGTGCTGTATATTTATACCTGCTACTGTATTTTCCACTCCATGCATCTGATGAAGTGGGTTTTAGCCCACAAAAGCTTATGCCCAAATAAATGTGTTAGTCTCTAAGGTGCCACAAGGACTCCTCATTGTTTTTACTGATACAGACTAACACGGCTACCCCTCTGAAACCTGGGTCCACCTAGTTTTTCTGCCAGAGCTGTCCTGGCTGTACAAGCCAAGCCAGTAACTATAAAAAGGCAGTGAGTGTGTCCTGGGATTATGTTGCTTCAGGCTCAGGAAGAATCACTTGCAGTGAAATTTATTCAGCAGAGGAGCCGTACTATGAGGCCTCGAGATCGTGGAACTGCCATGGTTTTGCTGCTTGGGGAGTGGGTGGCTGCAGTTCTGGTGCACAAAGGAGCTCCACACACTTGCACACAGTAGAGCAGGGCTCCGAGTAGGGGGGGTAAAGGAGGCTCGGCGGCAGGCCGTGGGAGAGGTATAGGAAAGCCAGTGGGTCCTCCATTACACAGCCCTAGTGGGAGAGTCATTGTGGGCGCTTCCAGATGAGGGGTTAGAGTAGCAGTAATAGAGGGCTAGTGGGATTGGGGGTGAGACCCCCAGGCAGTTTCCCAGCACAAGGCTTCTCTATGCAAGCTGGGTGTGTTGGGGCTGGAGAAAGGGAATTTTACTGGTTACTAGGAGTGAAACACAACTGTTTTAAATCCAGAACGGAAGTCAGGAGTTGGCTGGGGATTTCTCTCCGATTCCCATCTACTTCTCTTCTTCTCCTGCAGCTGTTTTCATTCAGCGCCATGCTTTTCACCCAGGCCGTCTCCGGATTCCATACTGGGTGTGAAAGGCAATGTTGAATCTGGCAGCTGGCTTTTGTCCTTACTCGGCATTGTGAACGTTCGGGAGATAAAGCCTTTCATGCAATGTAATGTACTTGGCAAAAACATCGGGAATAAACCAACTCTGCAGAGCTGGTTGAAGCAGCTGGCCTCTGGTCTCTGTCATAGTCACCAGGACGTGAAGGCGTACATTAATAAAGCTGTAACTGAATTATAAAGGAACATCATCTGTTTCCCCTCCCCCCCACTCAAAATACAGTGTACCATTCCCGTTTTTCCTAACTTCTTAGAAGCCTAAAAAAGTATATATTTCCTCTTCTGAGTTTTAACTTTACTATCTGGCACACTTGTTATTTGCCAAACAGGAAAGTTACATCTCAATACACACACACAACCACTGAACTGTGTGGGTGCTTGAGAACAAAGTAACTCTTTGCTTCCTTGTGTTTGTATCAGCATCTCTAATGATTAGGTGGCAGGAGAACTCGGGGAATAGTTTTGATTGGGCTCTGGCTGCTGCAGAGCTAGGGGATCATAAGAGCACCAAACTTTGTTTTTGTGTAGGGCCTACAAGAACTATGACTGTTGTTTCTTTATGGTAGTTGGAGGGAGGGAGTTGTTTGTTGTTAAAGTCGTGATTTAAAAAAAAAAACAGGGCTGGATACTGGCCACAGGCAGCAAGTGGAGAAATCTCTTGGTCAAAGGGAACTTCCCACTGGCATAAAGCTGGTAGAGCGGGCTTCTGCACCAGCCAAACTCATCCTGGCCCTGCGGCATATGAGAGAAGGGAAAGGCTCTGATCTCCTACCCTGATCATTTACTGGACTACGGTCCTATATAGACTACACACCTGTGGCCTATGTATCAGCAGCCCCTAGGCTGCTCTAACTAACACTGCGCCTGGGGCCCACACTGGCCCACAGGATCAGAGAGCCAGAGGCAGGTCCCTAACATTCTCTCCACGTGTGGGCCATGAGCAGAGCTCAGGTGCAGGGGAAAATCTGGCCCATAATATTTAGAAACTGGAGATCACTTCTGATCAGTGCACAGACCCCGTAACCGGGGTGCGTGACAGGGAGAATTGCATCAACGGGTGGGGTCAGAATCTCCTGCCATGTCTCCTCTACTGCTGCTACTTCAACCTTAGGGACAGCAATATGAGTTTACAGTGATGCCCCAGTAGCACCAGCATGACATTTCACGCTGCCTGCAGCTTACAGAGTAAAACAGAATATACACGGCTACCATGTCACGTCTGATATGTTGGGTTTGTGTGACTCATACATGAACAGTAACAAAACCAACTCCTTTCCTATGTTACATTCCATGCACATATGAAGCACATCCAAAAATCTCTCTTCCTTACAAAACGATGTTGCCAACTCTTGCAGTGTCATCATGAGTCTGGCAATAGAACATAAACACATAAGAACGGCCACACTGGGTCGGATCAATGGTCCATCTAGCCCAGTATCCTGTCTTCCAACAGTGGCCAACGCCCAGATACTTCAGAGGGAATGAATAGAACAGGGGTCGGCAACGTTCGGTACGCGGCTCGCCAGGGTAAGCACCCTGGCGGGCCGGGCCAGTTTATTTACCTGCTGACGTGGCAGGTTCGGCCGATCACGGCCCCTACTGGCCTCGGTTCGCCGTCCCGGGCCAATGGGGGCGTCGAGAAGCCGCGACCAGCACATCGCTCGCCCGCGCTGCTTCTCACCGCCCACATTGGCCCAGGACGGCGAACCGCGGCCAGTGGGGGCCGCGATCGGCCGAACCTGCCGCGTCAGCAGGTAAATAAAACTGGCCCGGCCCGCCAGGGTGCTTACCCTGGCGAGCCGCGTGCCGAACGTTGCCGACCCCTGGAATAGAACAAGTAATCAAGTGATCCATCCACTGGTGCTCTTCTTAAAGCCCCAGCTCCTGGAGTCATGAGCTTATGTGAGAATCTCTGCTTTCATTAAAACAACAACAACAACAACACAAAGATTCTAGCCCTCCTGGTTGTGAAGAAAAACTGGGAAACATGCCCAAAGCACATCCTAAAAGCTCAGAAACCTTAAGGCAAACAGAAATTTTTGAATGTTTGGTGTTGGCAAGGCTGAAAACGTATCTTTCCTTTCTGCGTGGGCATTGGAAAACTTGGAGCATTTTCATATGTGCTTATGTTGTTTTATCAGCCAGTTGTAAATACTCCATTCGGAAAGGAAACGATAGCCCTGTACAGCATTCCTTCGGAGAGACAGTGCAATATCCTGGTGAAATACTGCAGACATGTTGCATTGTCTCTTGCAGCATATGGAAAAATCACCTCCCTCTCCGCAGTGAACACAACTTGCTGGGAATGCCACTAAAGAAATCAACATTTCCCAACAGCTCGTGCACTCTAGAGTCTGAGCTTATACCAGGAAATAACTAACACAAAGCATCTGTGCCAAAGAGCAATGGGCCTTTTCATTGGTAGCAGCATTATCCCATCTCTGTAACCGACGTATGGCCTTCAGAGAGTTGCTGCACACAAATATGTATATTCCCAGTTTGGTGCCTAAGCCCCTGTTGTTTGCACACATAATAATGGAGGCCAGGGCCTGGAAATATGGCCCAAACAGAGCAGCAACAAAGCGAGAGGCTTTTTCCTGAAGTCCAGAATATTTATCCAAACTTGTGAACTTCTAAGGCCAGACTGTCTGTGGTCACCATTGTGCCAGTGCACAAGGGGAAGAGTGCACAGGGAGCTTCTTGCCTGCATTTCCCCCAGAGCAAGGGACCAGGGACAATTGCACCACCTGTGCTTTGGAGAGTGCAGGGACTGCCCCCTTCCATGTGCTCCCCTCTCCCTCCCCTCCCCCCCCGGTGGCAAGCATGATCTCCAAGGTGATGGATAGGTGGATAAGGGGATGTAAGGTCGTGGCCCCACCGATGCTCACTGTCGCTGACCCTAAATGTTCAAAAATCACGAGTCAGCCCTCCCCCACAATCATGAGAGCAGCTTAAACATCATGAGACTTTTACACCCTCCCTCTCAGTATATTGATTCTTTTTGTTTCCCTTCTGGTTTCTGAGCCTTTGGAAGGCATTTGGGCCACGTTTTCGAGTGTCCCTCTGCAACCACAAGGGCTAGAAACTTACTCTGCTAAAAAAAAAAAGAGAGAGAAGAAAGAAAGCTGAGAGTCCCATTGGAATCACTGGGGTCCAGCGCTTTAAATAAGGCATTACGTATTGAGAGATCGGCAATGAAATCCCAAGAGCTGGCAGCACTATATTCTCTGCACTGACCCACAGGGCGGGAGAGAGAGGGCGAGGGGGGCAGGGACCGGCCCCAAAGAGTCCCAAGGATTTCAGGGAGGGACAGTGCTTCCCTGAGGGACAAACTTTTCCTGAGCTGCTGCAAGGCAGTGTGGATTTCAGGGCCGTGACATAAGAGGCCCTTTGAGCATTTCCTATGGCTACTTCTGCTCCTAGAGACTGCCTTTTAGAGAGCTCAGTGGAGACTGGAATGGTGTCAGCTCTTTGCTGGCCATGGCCAGGGATACCATGGGCAGTACAAGGGGCCTTTAGCCCAGGCAACAGTCACATGATGACCTGAGATGCAGCTCGTTTCAGGATGCTGCCTTGGATCCAGGAGCCTGGTGCTCTATGCAGAGAATGGTAATGCAGAGCCCACTCCTACTAGTACTAAACAGGTGATAGGAGGAAGGGAAATGAATCTTATGGGGTCGATTTTCAACCAGGTCTCCGCCCAGCTCGCCCTTGTGCAGGTGCAAAATTGAGAGGGAGGGGAATAGCGGCCAAGCAGCCCCCACTGATTGCTGTGCACCTGGGACCCAAGGCTGCGGAGCTCGCACAGGTCCCTAATGGCCGGGGCAGCGTGTCCGTGCACACTGATGGCCCAAAGCACTCCCTAGCCCCAAGCCATTGCCTGAAGGTTTTACCACTCAAAATAGGTCCGCTGAAGAAGCGGCTGCTTTTCCTTTAAGGAGATGACACCCCCTGGTGGAGCAGGAGTGGAATGTTCCACACACAGAGAACAACAATAACCTAGCTCCTCGTCCCCAGCCAGCCGAGGTGGAGCCAGTCCTGTTGGGATCAGATTGCCCCAGAGCACTGAGCAATAGGGGCCCCTGGGAGGAGGTCGCACTGGCTATTGATTAACCTTTCAGTGCAGGGGAAACGCATAATTAGTTGCTCTACTAAAGCTAGAGGGCAGGGGTCGGCAACCTTTCAGGAGTGGGTTGCCGAGTCTTCATTTGTTCACTCTAATGGAAGGTTTTGCGTGCCAGTCATCCATTTTAACGTTTTTAGACGGTCTCTTTCTATAAGTCTATAGTATAGAACTAAACTATTGTATGTAAAGGAAATACGGTTTTTAAAATGGTTAAGAAGCTTCATTTAAAATTAAATTAAAATGCAGAGCCCCCCGGACCGGTGGCCAGGACCCGGGCAATGTGAGTGCCACTGAAAATCAGCTCGCGTGCCGCCTTTGGCACGCGTGCCATAGGTTGCCTACCCCTGCTATAGGGCCTGATGCGGCACTGTTAAACCCAATGGGACCAAGTCAGGCCTTAGTAAACTCAAGAGGCCCAATTCTGGCACCTTTACCCACTCTGACTAGTACCTTTCATTGCAAGGAAGAGTAGCAGACAACCTCCAATGACTGTACTTCACAGATTCTATTCCAGAGAGCTAGATTTTTGCCCCTCTTCCTCACGCTAAGTAGGACCATCCTTGGAGCACAGAGCCGTTGCACTTGCAAGTGACTTCAGTAAAGTTCCGCTAGGGAGGATGTTGTCCATATGTCTTTTGTCTGATTCATAAAAATAATCAATGAAACATCCAATGAAAGAGAACCTCATTGTGAGGATAATAATGAGTTTGAAGGGAGAAAGGGTGTCAGGCCTTGTGGTGTCAAACCTAAAGACTGTCCAAATGCCCAGTAGAAGGAACTGGAATGGTTTGATGTTTGTGTCTGAGAAGCAAAAACAATGGCGTGAGTTGGTTCACGTTCCAGGTAAGAGCCTAGAGTTGAGCAGCGGGAAAAACTATCTGGGGCGGGTCTTCATCTGGTCTGACTTGGCGCTTCACTGAGATGGGAGCTCTGCCAATTCTACCCCCAAGTCTCTGCAATCTCCCACAGTTCAGACACAGCAGCTCAGTGACCAGCTCAAATGTCCATCAGCTGAAGCCCTCTGTGGGGAGCTGCTGCCACCTATGGATAAGAATTAGCCTTAACCTCCTTTCCCAAATACCGTTCTAGCTCTGTGACTTGATTTGAAGGCTGCTCTATTAAGACCCCTTCTAGTATCAGGGGGATCGTAGCAGGAATAACCATAGGCCTGAAAACAAGCAGATCTTCACGTCGCTGGAAGCAGAAGCAGACACGGTGTAAAAATGCAAGAGAAGAAGAATTCGTAATGACCAGTTCATTAAAGCAGCCTCCAACATGTCAAGCCTAAAAATATACCTCTAAGGAAAATGACACCAACAGACACTAATAGACTTAGTCTGCCAAATGTAGCTGTAATGTTGCAAACCCTCAAAAATGGAAGGTAAAGCCTAATTGAATATTATAGCAATTGATTCCTTCATTGCTGCTAGGACATGGGCTAACAATGTTTAATCGTGTGAGTAGAGCGCTAGCATGAGGAAGGAAGCCCTGCTGAGTATTTCCAGGATGCTGGCAGCAAACAGCCATCCTAAAACCATTTGAAGAGGGGCATCTAGATAGAAGTGGACAGGATTTTGGAGAAGTTATGTTGCTACTACACCTTTGCAAGATCCTCCAATTCACATGTTTAATTGTGGAACTGGTGAGTCACAAGAACACCTTTCACAGTTTATGCACATCAAAAGCAGACTGCATAGCGCGCTTCATGGAAAACTTCACAGGAAAAGTTATTAACAATTAACCACACCTCATGGGACCTGTGGATGGGGCCTTAATCTAAGGGCTACATGTGCCTTTAGGCACAACCCTAAGCAATAAGTTGCACCATCCCAGAAGGTGAGATAACCCTACAAAGAGATGAGATATAAAAAATAGCAAAACCCTTTAAAGAGGTAAACCTGTTGTCTACACAGATTTGTGTTGTTCCTGCACCAAAACCTGTCTCATTCCTGCACTGAAATCGTCTTAAATGTGTCCTCCTTGACAGAAGAATATGGGACAGATAATCAGAATAGTGCCCTGCAGAATATGCATGCAGAATTAATGTGATTGCATGCTCTGTCATCGTAATATACAGCACAAAGCTTTTACCAGAGCCATTTTCACTGCCCCTTTCAGGGCGTCATGAGTGGCTCTGTGAATCCCACGTGTATTTTTCGTTTGCAGTTCTAGTCTAGAAATCTAACTTTCAGGGCCAAATTTTCAACAGGTTTGTTTAAATTTCATCTGCAACAATTGCATGTGTATCTTTAGTGAGGATGAGAGCCTGATTTGCATAGGCAAATAAGCACAGGTATGTGTAAAGAAGATAAAGATCGTTACATACCTAACTATTTGATTTCAATATATACGATGTTCCTTTCATTTTGGGGTTGCAGTTAAGAGAGACAGTGTGTTCTGGAACTGGGATTCAGCAACCTGTGTTCTGGTCCTTACTCAGCCAGTGGCTCAGTGTGTGACTTGGTCACGTTACTTAATGAATCTGAGACACAGATATCTGTAAAATGGGAATAATAATAATAATAATACGTAGCCAGCTTTGTAAAGTTCTTTGAGCTGTATGGATGAATACAAGTGTTATGTATAATAGTGAGGCTGAGTAGTAATAGTTATAACTAAGGAAGCTTTATGTAAATTAGCTCATCATTTTGCCAGCCATAACTTTGATCTGCCTATTCCCTTAGCCAGCCTTCATTTCAAAGTCTTTTGTAAAGGAAAATGCAGAGACAGGACTTGCTTGTCGCACATCTTTAATCAGCAAAGCACTGTGGTCCTCCTGGCAAACTTGCAAATGGTCTTGCAGAGGCAGGATGCTCTCAGGACATCTCTTGTCTCAGCAAACCGCTGCCCATATTGACTAACTCACCTGGCCCTATGGCAGGATCGGTGGTCACCAAATAGCATTTTAACACATATGGATGAATAGAAAACATATGGCATCAAATTAATCCCTAGTGTGACACCATTGGCTTTACTAGGGGTTACTCAGGGATGAATTTTGGCTCATCCATTTCGCGGACCTGTACTTCTAACCGATCAGTGTTGTAGTAATCGCCCTTTGAATGCCCTAAAAGTTTATTCTTTTTTTTTAACCCGGTCGTTCCTTTAATAGGTCTTCAGTTAAGGTGGTTAGAAGATGTGTCCAGCCAGAGTCCCTTTAACTCAGCACCCATGAATTCATAAACAAAGCCTTGGCTTTTGCCAACTCACGTATGTGCACAGCTGCCAGATAAAATCTGATGCGGTTTCCTGATACTACTGGACATTTACTGCCGTATAAACAATCCAGCCGGATAGATGTCCAACATGATATAAACAGCATTAAGACAGTACTGCGCGGATATCTCCCATTCTCTCTCCAACTTGACCTACATCAGGAATCAAGAGGGGACTCTAGCCTCTTGGGAGTGTGTATCTGAGCAGCTTGTGTTGGCATTAGCGGGCGTTATGCACACAGCTCCCCCGTGCTTCAAGAATGTCCCTAACTAAATAAATTTTCACATCTCTCTGTTAGCCTCCTCTCCTCGAATTAAAAAGATTGCATTGGATATAGAAACATCTGCATTGGCTGCTTCTTGGATTGCTACCGCATCCAATTGTACCGTGCAATTTTATTCTGTACGGCCTCTTTCATATCAAGTGTCTCTCAAAAGGCTTTAAGGAGTTAAGGAATAAGGTAGCAATATAATAATAGCAAAGGAAGTGAGAAATGAAGGAGACAAGCATTAGATTTTCAGAGGAGATCTGAATATAGGTGAAGAGTTGCTGTATTTTGCTATGGGACGTCTGCTCTGAATGGCAGAAGCTGTAGAGGAGAAGGTACTTGGCACCAGCAGAGTTGTGAGTATCTGATAATCTAGCCAGTGCTAGATGAGCAAAGGGAGCAGGGAGGGGAGTAGGGAGAAAGACAGAGGCAAGCACCATTAGGTGGGGAGGCTAAAGGTTAGAAGGGCAATTTTGAATTGCATCTTGAAATGATGGGGGAGTCAATGGAGTTGTTTCAAGACAGGAGTATTATGGTTATGTTTTAAGGGGGCTGTGGTAGAGATAGTCATTTGGTCAATTGTACAGCCATGGGGAAATCCGGGAGCCATCTGTCAAACTCAACTCATCCATCGTGCAGTTTTGACCACCTCACTTGCACTCCGTCCACCATCCCCATTGTTTTCCCGGGGATTTAGTCTAACATCCCAAATCTTTGCCTTAAAAAAATCAACCTGCTATTAAAAAATAGAGTCTTTCTTTCCCCCACATGTGAATTTTCCCATTTTTCCCTCCGCACTCCCTGGAAAAAAAAATGCAGCTGAGGTTCAAGATGGGCAATATTCAGTCCTATGCCCATGTCTTCTTAAGGCCTGATATCACATGGCTCTCTGGGCTCTGGAGTTTTATACCACTGGGAAGGGAAGATTCCCAATAGACCACACAACATTTCCGTTTAGGCCTCGAAGGGCCCAAGGGATTCAAAAATGTGACATGTTAATGTCTGAAAAAGCTATTTTAGGTCATTTTTAGAGATGTTCACATCCACTGGTTTTAATTTCTCCCTCCCTGTTGGCTGACTTTGCAGGCAGAGGAGTATGAGAAATATACCCAATGCATTTGTTAAAAACCCATTCCCTAAAGAGATTTCGAACACAGGTTTCTATAAAGCATGTGGTGTTGAGAGTATGCAATGGCCTGGGATGGTATCAAGCTGTGTATAAAGGTGAGCTCTGTAATGCAGCCATCACAAACGCATGCCAATGAAGCTTTTATGCCCCTCCGTGTCCTCATGCGTTCCCAGCTTCTGTCATCCTATGGGTCAGATTCTCTGCTGAGACAAAAGGGGCCAGGAAGGAACTGGATCCAGCCAGCTAAGAATTGCCCCAGCATGGGGAAGCCGTTGGCTAGCACAGAGCTAATATAGCTACTTCCTGAGCCACCATCATCCCTGCAGCTCCAGCACAGTAGGCATATCATTGTTGAGAGGGGACATATCTGGAACACGCTATGCTCTGGTTATGCCCAGCTGGCATATGGGGATTGTTGCCGGCTGATGTAATATAGAGCAGACCCCAGGCTGCTCCACCTACATGGCGCTCCTGAATGGTGCAGATCTAGACCAAAAATCAGGGAGCTGGCTCCCTGACAGCCCCCACTCCCTGCTATGCTGAATTTGGGCCTATCCGTTTCTCCATGGATTGATAATACACACAGACGTTGTACTCCTCTCCCCATAGATTCTTTAACAGCAATGGCAGATTAAAGCAGGATCATCTCTAGGTCACCTAACCAGATGCTGGCATCTTTAGGGGGTTTTCCCCGCCCCCCCATAACTGCGGATTTCACTCTCCAGGTTTCAGGCAGCACTATCCCAACATGGAATAGTCTCATGGAATATTTTCCTCCCCCTCAAGCCCTTCATCCATTCCAGCATAAACCCTCCCACCAGGGAGTCTAGCCATCCATCAGTGGAAGATGTTTAGCCATCATCCCTCCCTGTTTCTGAGCATTACAGGACTTCCTCAGAAGCACAGCTCAATTCCCTGCAGTGGGCTCATATCCTTCAGGGGCTGCACAGGTGAATTCTCGACCCAGATGCTGCGTTGCTCGTCAGATACACAGAGCTCTATTTTAGACAGTCAAAGAGAAGCCTTCCTCTCTGCAGTCCGCAGTCACAAAGGGAAGAATGGGCACTTGGGCAGGTGGAATTTAAACATGGAAAGCCCCCACCACCACCACCACACACACTCCCAGTGTGTTGGAGCTGCAGGTCGGGGATCCACGCCTCCCCACAGTCTATAAGAGCAGCTGATGTAAAATGCAGGCACATCGGTTCCATGAATGTAGCACTTGGCGAGGATGCTGATTGTTGATGCTACACAGCATCACCATGGCAACCAGCTTCCGCCTTTGCTGCTCTCTCTTCTCTATGCACCACCTGTGGGAAGCTGGAGTGAAGTTGCATGGTCCCCTGGTTGTCTCAGGTGGGCTGCTGACATCTCGGCCCAAAAGACGTTTGCTTGCCGGGGGCTTTGGAGTGTTGTAAATTGCCAGCATTTCACGAGAGCAGCGCAGGCATCACTCGCCCTTCATGTCTGCCCTTGGGGTGGTAATTTGGTGTCTAGAGCCAGAATTTCCCAGAGGGAAAGGGGGACGGAGCAAACCCAGCCTCCTGCTGTGCTAGGATGAGGATCATAATGACAAACAGTAGGTTAAAGAGTCAATGAGTCTCTGCTGGCAAAGCTGTTTCAGGGAAATCAAGGATCTGTCCCCATCAACGAATTCCTCTATTTTCTGTGCCTTGTGCTACAGAAGCATGTCTCCTGTCTGCATGCAGATGAGCGGTCTATTGACGAGAGATCAGCACCAGTCCCACCAGTGCATCTCCATCCTTAAAACTCCCAGCATGGACCTGATTATCTACCCTACTGTCCTGAAGCTCATTCTGATTTTACAAACCGTTGCATTGCTTTGCTGCCACGGCCTACAGAATTCTGGGCCCTGAGGGATGGAAGAGGTTTAGAAAGATCTGCCAAAGTTCCCAAAGGCTTCAATTCTCTTTGGATGATACAGACCCAATTTATTCATGTTTCTCTCCCTTTCCCAAGGGGATTCATTGAGTCAGTGTACAAATTGCATCATCTTCACTGCCTTTTAAACCACATGTTCCTGCTGCAATGGGTGAGGGTGCTGAATGCCCTGTCCTCCCTAGAGACATTTATTTTTTAATGGCACCAAATGCTAAGTCCTCGAAACACCATCTCTTCCCCCAGGTGTGATCTTTGTGTGTTAAATGATGAAGGGATTATTCAAGCCACCCAGTTTCTATCGAAAGAGGAGCAAATAATCCCCAGAAACGCACTGGCTGCCTGGCACATTCAACTTGTTATTAGAAAATGGAAGTTATTAAAATGAAAAGGTCATTACTTCTACATATACATAGAGACAACCTCACCGGTAGCCAATCAGAAAGCAGCATTCACATCCAGGGTTTTTGAGACATTTCATGATAAAGTTTAATTTTATCTGGCTCTGCCTGTAGATTACATTGCGCCAGGAAAGCACAAGCATTGCCTGGAGACAGAAGGAGATGAAATTCTTGCTGCGCCTTCCTCCTCTCCTCTGACTGAACCAGGGAAGACAGTTCCAAAGGACTGAGAATATATGGAGTGATAGAGCATACTTCAAAGCATCGGGTGGGATTTTACGTCTGCTTTATCCTAGAGGATTAAACCTGCTTGCTGTGCACACACTGAATATCCCCTCTCACCCCAACCCTTCTCTCTTTCTCCTGTCCACCTCTCCTTTGCATCACTTCTCTTCTGCCCTTAAGGGCCAGGTTATAGTCAGCCCCTGCCCTGCTATACAAGGAGGAAGGGGACTCCTGTCCTTGTGTTCCTGCAGCCACTAGCCTCCCCAAAAAGGCCAGAGGAGATGGGGCCGTGTCCTTGCCCCTTCTCAGCATCATCAGCAGAGCTTGAGAAGTGATGGTCCCAGCTCAGGAACTGGACTCTGAGCTCATGTTCCCGCTAGACTGATCCCTGGGGAAATTATATTTGCAGTGAGTGCTTCCCAAATTGATCTGTTTAGGAAGAGAAATGTTTCCCCCTCTTTGCTTCTCAGCAATGGTGTTACTCCTTTCATGGATTCTTGGGCAGTGGGTTCTATAGGACACCCTTTGAGATGGATGGCCACCAGGACATAGGAGTCATGTCCATCAGCACTGGAGAGGTACAATCCTCAACCCTTTGTTCAGCACTGAAAGCGGGTGCATAATTGAACATACTGGCAGAGGACCCGCTCCCACATAGACATCTGCTAACACAGTCACCTCTGCAGAACCCCAGAGTCAGGGCCAAAGTATGTAATGTCTTATACTGCCCTCTGGAGAAAGAAGATCAGACCTGCCAGAGTGTATGTGGCCTGTGTCTGATCTAGAGAGGGTGGAAACCCTAATGCTCCCTCAGTTAACAGAGATGATCCTTTAGCTCCTGAGGGAAAATCCTTTGTCTTTGGAGCTAGCAGTCCAGAGTCCTGCCCCCAATGACGCCAGTTTTTTTGGTTTTCTTTAAAAAAACCTTTTCATTAAGGCAAAGTTACAATGAAAAATGTAACATACTAATTCGTGTATTACTTATTCAGGATCAGGTTAATATTCAAAGAACCTGGCTAATGATTCTGGCTTGCTGGCTGGGAAGCCCTCCTCCTCTGAGTATGCTTAAAAGGGTGACTACATTTTTAAATACCTGTCCTCATTTTAGCGCTTCTGTTGTGTGCATACTTGGGGTGAAAGCTTTTCCATTACAAGGATAGTCCATATTTTACCATACCACAATGCCATTGGAGGAGAAATCACACAATGTGCAATTCAAAGTCTTGCTGCTAACAATAATACATAAATAAAAAAAAGTGTTGTTCTGTTTAAAATATAGATCCTTTTACTGGACCGTTAAGTAAGCAGGTCAGGGGATCTCTAGGGAGTTGGCATTTTGTCATAAGTTGAATCCCTTGAATAATTTCCAGGCAAAATCATCTGATTCTTGGACATAACCACCATATGTGCAAGTATGTTCCTTTACCTGCAACCCCTCCAATGGAGCACTTCCCTAGTAACCAAAATATGAATCTTAACTGGAGTCAAATGCCATCTCTGCAATATTTTATACCAATTTTCTGTACGAGCGATACAAATTGAAGATGTGTATCCTCTTTCCCATGTAGAAACCCACTCATCCTGGCCAATTTCTTTCTCCAAATCCCTGTACTATATTTTCATCAGGGTTGTTTTCTTAACATCTTTTTCAGTCAAAATTGTATATATGTTAGAAATTACCAACCTCTGTTTCATCTGGCTCCTGGATAAACTCCTGAAAGAGCTAGAGGTCTAAAGTTGCAGATAGGGGCCTAAAGACATTCAAAACCTGGCCCAAGAGCACTCCTGTAATAAGAAGGATAGAATAGTTATGCTGTCTCCACCCTGCTTATTTAGCACCAATAAAGCTAGTGGAACAGTTTGGTGGAACGGGGAAGAATTTCCAGAAGGGCTGCTCCATGACATGAATGAAACCATGTTGGGTTGTAAACCTGCATGAGGCCTGCATCGAGCATTGAATATGGTCTCTGCTGGAGGAATCACACACTGTGCTTTATTCAAGTGTATCCTCTTTCACAGAGATGTCATTACCCTCACTTGTGTCATGCGCTCTTCGCTTTGTCAATGACCGGCCTGCATGCCTCTCAGAAGCAAGGAATGGGGGGGCGGGGGATATTAGCTAATGGGGCACAGTAATACCCAATCTGTGTTCTTGGCATCACAGCAATACCTCTGCACTGAACAGAGATGGCATGTGCTGAAGTGCGCAGGAGTTAAAGCAACCTTCATAACTGACAATATAACTGTCGGCGAAGAAGAGTTGGCATTGGATATAGAGTCCAGCTGGCTGGGCTGCTGGCATTTTTCTAAGAACTTGATTTCACGTCAGAAGTTTATTTTTAAATTCCTGGCTCCAGTTTGCTGGTATCAACAGCACACAATGATTTCAGCCATTCAAAATATTCCAAAATTCTCCCCTCCTTTTCTCCCTTTCTCTGCCCCTCATTTCACGGCCCCCGCCCTCAATACTGAAATGCCTGTACAAACTGAAATGGTTTGGCAGAGTTGTTGGTCTAGCCTCTTAAAGGGCTTTATGAATCCTCCACCTGTTTGGTAGGAATTGGACACTCCCATCCGTTTACCACACAACGCTATTTCCATTTGCTGGATTATTGATGAGCCATCATTATTCATTTAGCTCTAATACATTTATTATTTACTACGTGTTCAGTGCAGTACAAGACACAAAATAAAGGCAGTCCTTGCCTCAAAGAGCGTATAGTCTAAAAGACCGACCATTAGAAGGACATGCACTGGGAAATCAAAACACGGGAGTAACAGAGATCATCCTCATTATTATGATGAGAATTATTTAATTATAAATTCACTTCGTGTGGGCGTCATTGAAGGCACGCAGCCACTACAGTTAGAGTGCATAGAGTGAAACAGAATTTGCCCTTTCTGTAAGGCTGTGTACCTGGGAGGTAAGCATTCAGCATTTCATGATGAGGTATCAATATAACCCATATGTGAGGGGAAGATGGTCTAGAGAGCCGCTACTACACAGCTTCTCATTCACCCTGCTCCCTGAGTTCTTGGGAGCCCCTTTCTGCACAGACCGGCACCAATGGAGGCATTGCAGCATCTGGGACCAGTGGGGAGGATAAAGGAATAGCTACTGTCCCTACACATAGGCATGGGGAGACTTGCAGGTGCCTATCGCTACCCTCCACGTTGAGTTGCAGAAGGTAGCATGAGGCCCTGCATCTGGGCAGATCCTGACACTGCAGGCATATAAGAACATAAGAACGGCCGTACCAGGTCAGACCAAAGGTCCATCTAGCCCAATATCCTGTCTACCAACAGTGGCCAATGCCAGGAGCCCCAGAGGGAGTGGACCAACAGGCAATGATCAAGTGATCTCTCTCCTGCCATCCATCTCCATCCTCTGACAAACAGAGGCTAGGGACACCATTCCTTACCCATTCTGGCTAATAACCATTAATGGACTTAACCACCATGAATTTATCCAGTTCTCTTTTAAACACTGTTATAGTCCTAGCCTTCACAACCTCCTCAGGCAAGGAGTTCCACAAGTTGACTGTGCTGTTGCTGCACCTCAATCCTAATCTATAGCATTCCAGATAGAATATGTCAGTCCCGGACTTTCTTTGACTGGAGACTGTAAGTTATCTTGAATGATTCTGAACTTGTGGTGACGATTTTGTGATACAGATAAGTGCCCACTAGAGAGTACATGGAAACTAACAAAGTAGTGTCACCTGAGATCCAAATACGTTCTGAACGCAGGTATCTAGATGGGAGAAGCTAGAGCATTCAACCTGCTACTGGATGTCATGGGGTTTGTATTCCTGAACATTTAAACGAGTTTTTGCAAAATTACTTTTCAGAATCATAGAAAGGAAGGGCTGGAAGGGACCTTGGGAGGTCATCTAGTCCAGCCCCCTGAACTGAGGCAGAAACAAGTCAACTTACGCCATCCTTGACAAGTGTTTGTCTGTTTTTAAAAACCTCCAATGACGGGGATTCCACAACCTGCCTTGGAAGCCTATGCCAGAGCTTAAATGTCCTTATAGTTAGAAAGTTTTTTCTAATATCGAACCTAAATCTTCCTTGCTGCAGATTAAGCCGACTGCTTTTTGTTCTATCTTC
Organism: Trachemys scripta elegans; assembly: GCF_013100865.1. Classification (NCBI taxonomy): domain Eukaryota; kingdom Metazoa; phylum Chordata; order Testudines; family Emydidae; genus Trachemys; species Trachemys scripta. The sequence continues at coordinate 5,550,409 of NC_048309.1, forward strand.
AGTGGGCATGGAAAACAATTGCTCACCATCCTCTTTATAACAGCCCTTATCATATTTGAAGACTATCAGGTCCCCAGTCGGTATTCTTTTCTCAAGCCTAAACATAGTTCTTTTAACATTTCCTCATAGGGCTAGTTTTCTAAAACTTTTATCATTTTTGTTGGTCTCCTCTGGACTCTCTCCAGTTTGTCCCCATCTTTCTTAAAGTATAGTGCCCAAAACTGGACACCGTACTCTCGCTGAGACCTCCGCAGTGCTGAGTAGAGCAGGACAATTACCTCCCCTCTCTGACATTCAACATTTCTGTTAATACACCCCAGAATGATATTAGGGTCTGAATCATCATCGTTTGGATACAAAAAGAATTCTAGATTCTGATATACATTATCAGACGGCTACCACTTTCAATCTTTCAGAGGCTGGGCACAACACGGCTAAACCGAGCCCAGATTAGCCAGGTCCAAGAAAGATGTATCCTTTTTGTATTCTGTACTATTTACAGCATGATGGACTGTCAGACTGGGTTTCATTGTTAAAATAAGATGCATGCCATGCACCAGACTGCCCTGTCTTATGCCAGTGTCAATGGGGCAGCATGGATGTAACTGAGAGCAGAATTTGGTGATACAAACAACACATTAAAATTCAGACAACACTTTGCAGTGCAATATGAGCAAATCCCCTAATGACTCTCCTGTTTGAACAAGGCTATGTGGGGACTGAATGATTATGTGCCACATTATTTTAAGTACAGTTTCTAATATGCAAGGTCATTTACCCTTCTTCCCTGACAGTTGTAGACCTTAAACTGAGTAGGGGCAAACACTGAATTTAGCCTTACCTTGCTAGAGAAAGTAGAGGATAAAATGAGGGCTGTTATCTGCTCTCCTTTCCTGTCTGTCCTCAGGAGTGGTCCGATTCACCCTTATGAGCTCTGGGATGGAACTTTCAGCCAGGGAAGATGAATCTATTAACAAACTTCAGATCATGTACCATTTAGGGTTATTCCCTGGTTAGCTGGCACAAAGGAGTAAAAGAGGGTGCATACTATCCCTGCAATACACAGGCAGTAAGGCACAGATGGTGGGAACAAGGGGGCTTCATGTACACAGAACATACTGCTACTCAGACGAGAAAGTACGCCTGACGTTTAGTGTATTCTTCCAATACTGCACATAATGGCAGAAATTCTGGTTCCATTTAAGTCAATAGTTTTGCCATTGACTTAAGTGAGGTCAGGATTTCACCCAATGGGCCAAATTCATCACTAGCACTAAAGTCTATGGTGTTGTGTCCTCTCTACTCAGTTGTGTCTATATTATAATCCCCTATGAACAATCTATATAATTTACACTCACTGGGCCTAATTCAGACCGGATGTAACTCCATCAGGAGAGCACTGGTCTGAATTGGGCCTTTTAAATCTTGCCTTAAAGCCATCTTTTCTGGTTTACATTTGAGTCTCACTGCATTATATTTTATACAGGGAATGCTATGTAAAAATAAATGGCCCCATCTCATGTATAATTTTATGTTATATAGGGCTAAAGTATTAATTGAATACCAGTTAAACTATAATAGAAACATAATATAACTCTGATTCAATAAATAACTGTAGGTTAGGACTACTATAAGTTACCTGATATAGATATTATTTAACCCTTTAATGACACAGGTAAAAGTGTCAGGTTCAGCTGGTAAAATGTGGTATATAAGTCGTTTGTTGTTATGTATTTATTCAATTAATTAATTTATTATTATTTATCGTGCTAATGCCTAGGAGCTCCAGTCCTGGACCAGGACCCCACTGTGCTAGGTGCTGTACAAACATAGAACAAAAAGATGGGTCCATATCCTAAAAATCCTGCTTGGCTAGTGTTTTGTTTAGGTCAAAACTAATGATCTTTTAACCTGTCTTCTAGCTTTAGAAAATAGAAATCTCCTACATTAGTCTTACAATTCCATAGCTCACACAGTCTGTAAATATTCTGGCAACCACATGGTATTTCTCATGCAAGTACAATAGCAAGTTACTGCACAAGAAGAGAGTACTTACGAGATATTTGTGCCCTCAGAGCCTCAACCACTTCTCATAGATTTATCATATCAAACAAAATGATGTTAATAAGCCTCTTATTCTTGATAAATCAATATGCACATCAACTGAATCAGCATAGGGCATACAGCATATTTTGCTTTATTTTTTCATTTGTATATTTGCTGATAAACTCTGGTGTTTCCTGCTGTAATAATGTATGTTGATGTCATTTTTAAATGACCAGTGTTGAATCTAATAATTAGACTTTTCACCTGAAGGTCTGGGAGAGCTATAGAAGGATTTAATTATTTCCAAATAAGTTTTGTGAGCTAGATAATCATTAGCCCCATTTTAAGGATTGGCAAACTGAGACACAGGGAAGTTAAGTGATTTGCCCAAGATCACACAGCTAATCGATAGCAGAGACTGGGATAGACTCCAAGAGTCCTAACTCACAGTCCCCTGCTTTAAATATTAGACACACTGATATTTAATGAATCCAAAATCTTATCCCCGCTGCCTGGGTAAGTTACCTATGCCTCTCTGTCCCTTAGTTCCCCATCTGTACAATGGGTACAATAGCACTTCCCTACCTCCCAGGGCTGTTCTGAGGATAAATATACTAAAGATTGTGAATTGCTTTGAGATCTACTGGTGAAAAAGCGCTATATAAAAGAGCTAGGGATGATTATTATTACTTATAAGCCATGGTGAAACCCCGTTGTGCAAATCTAGAAAGAAGCCTTTTCTTTCCACTTCCAAACAGGTCAGGCAGACCTGAACATGCCTTTCCCTCTGTGAACAAGCATCAGAACTCTGAACGCCTCTCTATGCTAGTAGTTACAACTCTAGCTTTCCCTCCCTCTGACGTACATCTCTACCCCGATATAACGCTGTCCTCGGGGGCCAAAAAATCTTACCGCGTTATAGGTGAAACCGCGTTATATTGAACTTGCGTTGATCTGCCGGAGCATGCAGCCTCGCGCATCCGGAGCGCTGCTGGCTCCGAATTCGTGTTATATCGGGTCGTGTTATATCGGGGTAGAGATGTATTCCATTGTAAAAGTCTCCCTATCCTATAGCATTTATTTGCTGGTATCTACTGTCCCTCCCCTGCACACACTTCCTTCCACCACTAACAAAATGTGGAGTGGTAGCTTTTAAGCCTACATCCTAGCCATTGAGGTGAATTTGCAATCTAATCAGGTCAGGCCAGCCTTGGTGTCTTCTCCAAAGTAATGGATGGGCTAAAAGGAGTTGGGAGAGAGACTGAATTGATAGCCTTGTGATTACTGCCAGAATTCAATTTGTAATGGCAATAGCCTCTCCTAGGTGGTGAATATCAATCACTGCTAATGCTTCACTAGGCCTTCAGCTCTCACACAGGCAGTTTGCTATGTTCTGCAGGCTTTGCGGGGCAAATGCGGCCTACTCTAAAAGGGCCCAGGGACAGCCGTGTTTCAGCAATCCAGTCTGCAGCTCCACTGGGGAATGACAAGTGATGCCACACAAGAGCAACTCTCTTTCTTTTGGGAATTTAAGGTTTGCAAAGCAAGTCGCGTTCAGAGCCAGAGATCAGCTCCAGCACAGGGCCCGGAAGTGAAAGCTTCTTTTCATGGCCCCAGCCGTGTGCCTCAATCCTGGCTGGGTGGCTGGTGAGAAGTTCTCTCTCCAGGGCCCACTCAGCCCTCAGCAGCATGTTATGGCTGGTTTCAGCAATGTGGATGCTTGTCCCCTACAATGTTCTGAGCCCACCAGCTCGTCTCACACGGGACACCCCGCAGCCTTCGGATGGTAGCAGCGGCCAGTCACGGCTGACCTCAGCCAGCTGCCTAGTGCTGACGATGCCACACGGTGCAGATATCCCCGCTAGGCCTGACTCTGCCCAGCCTGGGGCTGGATAGGACCTCGAGCCTCAATTCCTGCCCACCTCCTTCTGCTGCCCTATTGCAAGACACTTCTTGGTTCCCCAGCCCTTCCTCTGACCCCATTCTCCTGCCATCCACACTCTATCCCCCCCTCCTCATTCCCTTCCCCCATCTCCCCCTCCCCATCTCCTCATTCCCTTCCCCCATCTCCCCCTCCCCATCTCATTCCCCACTCCCCCAGCTCCTCATTCCCTTCCCCCTATCTCCCCCTCCCCAGCTCCTCATTCCCTTCCCCCCAGCTTGTCATTCCTGTCCCCCATCTCCTCATTCCCCCTGCTCTCCCCACTTCCTCATTCCCTTCCCCTGCCTTCTCACTATCTCCCCTCCCCATCTCCTCATTCCGGCTTCCCTCTCCCCCTCCTTATTCCCTTCCCTCTATCTCCCCCCTCCTGCCTCCATTCCCCCTCCATCCATCTCCCCAATCCCCCCTCCCTATCTCCCCGTCCTCCCCCCCATTCCTGGTTCCCCTATCTNCTCCCCAATCCCCCCTCCCTATCTCCCCGTCCTCCCCCCCATTCCTGCTTCCCCCATCTCCCCTCCTCCTCCTCCCCATCCCCCCCAGCTCCCCCTCGTCCCCACACCCCCTCATTCCCCCTAATCTTCCCCACCCCTCTCTCATACCCCCCCCTCCCCACCCCACCCTCTATTTTCCTCTTCCTCTCCCATCCTCTGACCCCCATCCCCTCCCTGCCCCCCGCCTCTCGCTGCTCCCAGGCGCCCTCCCCCTCCGCCGGCTCCGCCCCGCGCGGTACCGCATTGCTGTAGCGCAGGGGGTCACTGCATTGCGCCGGCACCGGCAATAGGGGGACCCCCTCCCAGGGAGATAAAGCCGCCGGAGCCGAAGCTGGCAGCCTCTCCTGTCTGAGCCCGGCGCCGCCACCGGTAAGAGCGCCCAGCCGCCGCCGCCGCCGCTTGCGGTGGGAACGGGGGCCCGGGGCCGGCTCGAACCGGGGCTGCAGGGTCGGGGGTTCGCGGCCGGGGCCGCCTGCAAAGCGGGGGGCTGCAGCCGGGGGTGGGAGGAGGCGCTGCAGCGAGTGATGCCCGGGCAGCGATGAAGGGCGAGCCGGGGTCGCCGGCGATGCAGAATAAAAGGGGCTCCAAAAAGCGGGGCGAAGGCTGGCCCGGAGCCGGTCCTGTCTGCTCGCGGCGAGGTCAGGGCAGTGTCATTGCGGCGGCTGGCGAACGCGTCTCCTCCGAGCTCGCCACGCTGGGGGCTTGGGAACGGCTCCCACGCTGGGCTGGGGTGAAGGGGGGGAGAGAGAAGGAAATCAGGCCGGGAGGGGGACAGCGGCTGGGTTTGACCTTGTGCTGACACCCCCCAGGAAAGGGGGGGGGGAGACGTGCCTACATTGGGGATTTGCAGATCGCTCGGAAAAGGTGGCTGGATGATTTGAAAATGTGGGGTAGAATTCAGCATGCCGGGTGCTAGGAAAGGCTTAAGAAAGGGGATCATAGTCCATAACTGCTTTGAACTAGCCCTGTCTGGGGCAGTCCGGGTTTAAAAATAACCCAGAGGGAGGGGCAGAGAAGGGGAGGCTGTGTCACCAGACTCCATCAGGTGCTGTATGTGGGGTTTTGACCGTTCGCAGAGCTTGCACACAACTAGATTTTCCAGCCCAAGATGCCTGACCCTCCTACCGACTTGTAAATAAAGGCACTTAGCATCTTTAACCCTGAAAAAAATACGGTCCAGAGGTTGCTAAAACCATTGGAGGTTGCTTATCTTGGATGTATTGCAGCTGGAGGATGTGGGATGCACCCACTTGAAAGAGCTGCATTCATTTTTGTTGGCTTATAATGTGCATTAGCATAACTGATTTAATGATACAAGCCAGGTCCATGAAGGGTAAAAATGGTGGAGGGGTTTGCTCCAGTCCCAGGGGATATCACTGGGTGCATGATGGAATCTGTATTATACCAGCAAACTTTCCCTGACCTCTTTTAACTTTAAGGGTGGATAAAAGAAATTCGTTTTTATTAGGCTCCTATTCTGCACGGTTACTATAGCAGGTGCAGCGCTACAGGGTCCTGTGAGAGGCTGAGGCAGATAGCTGGATGTATTGCTTTTATACCGTCTTTCGATATCTCTTCTTCAATTTTATCTTGATGTGTGGAAGAAAAGTCACTACTGCATGCTCGGTTGGCATTGCTGAGTTTTCTGGAAGCTCCCATTTCACCTTCTGGGGAGAGGGCTGAGCATGGGTTATTTTTGGCTGTTCCCTTTTGTGGGCACCATATTGTCATCCTAACCATGAGCTCCTTGGGAGATTTCAGTCCATGGGGAACCAGAAAGGAATTGAGTATCTTATAGGACCTCTATTGAGACAAGCCTAGACAAGAATGGATGCCTGAGAGCTCCTCGGAGAGCAGAGCAGTGCGTGAAATGGAGGCAGTGCCTAGAAATCACTGGCATTTTTAACACAGAAGCACCAGGAATAAATCAGTAACAACCCCCTGTAAATGAGGCTGTCGGTCTGGCAGGGTTTCAAGGGCTAACTAGGATCATATGTTTGGGGCCCCTATGACGTGTCACTTTGAACGAGCAGTCTCATCACCTATCTTTGGCTTGCTTGCAAAGGCTGAAAAGATGGTGACCTGCATGGGGCTTGGAAGGGTTTACACAGCATACAGAAATAGAAAATGAGTGGAGTTAGCATCAGCTACAGCAACGCCAGAGGCAGGCAGGCTCCATCACTGCTACAAAAAAGGGAGGTGGACAGACAAACCTGACTATGTCTGGCCTACATCTAGCTTGCTGGTATCTGGGGAGAATGTGCCTTAATTCAGGAGACAGAAGGTAAAAATATGTCTAAATAGCTAACCAGTGTTGTCATTGTGGCCGTCAGACTCAGCCTGGGTGAAGCTGCTGGGAAGGTCTGGTTGCCCTGGGTCTTGTTGCTGTTGCTGTCAGACTCTTTTGATGTTCTTGTTTGTCTCTCCCCAGCCTCCACCAAAAAACGCAGCTGTTCTTCCGCTCCTTTGCTTAGCGTCGGCCCTTTCCAACATAACCCAAGAGGATGGGGAAGGAGAAGACGCATATCAACATTGTCGTCATTGGACATGTGGACTCTGGGAAATCCACCACCACTGGGCACCTCATCTACAAATGCGGGGGCATTGACAAAAGGACCATTGAGAAATTTGAGAAGGAAGCTGCTGAGGTGAGGCCTCTGACCCTTCCTGTGCCTTCTCCTTTGTCCCCTCCTCAGCAAATGAGTGATGGACAAGTCCTGTAGATCATCCAATCCATCCCCTGCCAGTGCAGGATTGTTCCCTACATTTCCTCCCTTCTTCCTGTGCCCCATTTCAACCTTCCCTCTACTCCTCTGCCCTCCTTTGTTCCTATTCTCTCAATATCCCTTTGCCTCTGGGCCTTTCCAACTCTTCTGGCCTTGGTAAAAGAGGACATTTTGCACCCTTTTCTCTGGCTCTTCCAGTTGGCTGTGGAACTCATTGCCACATTATATCAATGCGGGTAAGAGTTGAGCATGATTTGAAAGATATATGGGAGATTTACAGGGATAACATATTATAACTTTAAAAGAATAAATATTCTGGAAGGGAGATAAATGCTTCTACTTTAGGGCATAAGCCAACATCTAAATATTGGGAGCTAGAAGGAAGTTTTCCCTAGGAAGAGATTATTCCATTATTGCCTGCTCTAGGATTTCTTGCATTGTACTCTGAATCAGCTGGTCTTGGCTATTGTTGGAGTCTAGATACTGGGTAGATGGTCTGATCCAGTCTGGTAAAACCGATTTACGTTCTTGGGTTTGGGATCTTGTGTGTAGTTTTGACAGTAGCTGTCAAAGTAGAAAATCTGGTCTGAAATATGTGTACTTCATTTAATTTTATGATTTCTCTTTTATAAAGACGATAATAATAGCAGCATAATAATAAATGCATTTATCTGGCTTTCACCGTAGAACATACAAAGCCAAAGCATATAACAAGAGAAGATGCATAGAGTAAAAGGGAAGAAATACCTTTGTAGAATGACATTTTTAAATTAAATGAGCTCAGAACGTAGCATTGGTAAATTCTAGTGAAATGAACCATTAGGAGCCTTGATGCATTTTTCGAAAGGTCTGTGGCCATCATAAATCTGTCTGATGCATATACGCTTCAATATGTGTAATATACAAAAATGGCCGCATTTTTAGAGCTGCCAGTCTTGAATAGACATTTTGCTGATTGTCTCTTAACCCTTTGCATTTACGGAATAACATCCAGGATAAACCACCTTTTTCTCTACCTTGTCATCCGTTCCCTTTGCAGCTCTCTCAGCAAGAGCTGCATCCTGTGTCTAAACTCTGTTTTAAAATGGACTGTGCTGTTCTCGTAGATATTTTTGTCCTGTACCGATGAGTGAGACGCAGTATAATTAGGTTGTTCTAGATGTGACTGCAGCCACTTGAATTGAACGGACACTTCCACTGACTTGCCAGAATATGCAGGGGCTAGAAGCTGCTATTAATAGCCTATTGACTGAGCTTCCAGACTCCATTTTCTGATGCAGGGCTGTGGAGGGGTTTTTCTTTCACTAAGTTGCATTAGGAGGAAATGGAGGCCTGCATGAATAAAAAAACAAAACAAAATGACAACCACCACTGCTTCTCTCCTCCCCCTTTTCGGTACTATTTTATCTTTTCTCCTTTGTTTTGGTTTTTTTTTTTTAAGGAGAGAATTATTTCACTAGAGCACAGAGGTTGCAGTAGCTTGGACGGTGTCTGTATTCATTATTTTTGATCTTAGAACATAACTGTCCTTGATGCTTAGCTTAATTGAGAAATATCAGGCAGTTTCTGGTATTTAACAGTAGAGTTATTGTGTAAAGCTAGATAATACAGGTTTTTTTCTACACCAGTTCTGGGTAACTGAATATACCCAGTGAAAGGGACCTGGGGGATGGCGGGGAGTGCGGGGGTGGGAGGGGATCTGTTTGTTAAATAAAGGCTCACATTTGTCGTCAAGCTATGCATGACATTGTAAGTTTTAGTGTGATTCAGCACTTATCTGGAAGGACCATCCCCCCCCTTTTGGGGGTGGGTAAGCAAATAACCCTCTCTCTTTGATAATTCTCAATCATCTGTTTTTCTGAGTGAGGAGGAACGTTGTGAGGTATCAAATAAGAAGGCACAGTTGTATGTTGAAGGTATAGTCTATAGAGATGAGGGTAAGAACCGTCCCAAATACGTTCAGACTAGATTCAAATCCCAGTCTGCTCTTCTGGGAGGATACAGTTTGACAGGCAGCATGGTTAAGCAAGCAGAGCAGTGGTTTGTGAGCCCGGAGACCTGGGGTCTCTTCTCAGCTCTACCTGTGACCTTCCTCACACTATGCCTCAGTTTGTTCATCTATGAAATGGGATTGTTGATACTGTCTCTTGCGAAGTACTTTGTATGAAAAATGCTATGAGATCTATGTATTGTTGTTAATAAATTCCACTAGCTAAAGCAGTTTCTCTGGTACTTTTCTCTGATATAGCCACACTATTTTGAACTGTAATTATTTGCAGTAAGAATAACCCCTGTCCTTTTCCATTTGTAATAATGCTCTAGACAAATAAGTATGCAAGTTTGAAAGGAGTTGAACTGTTAGCACTTGCTCAGATCCCGATTATAATCTGAATTCCTTGTAAATTAGCTGTAAGGACACAGGGATTGCTTGGGACCTTCCTTTCTTTGTATAGCTTTTTCCAGTGCCACCAACCTATAGCTAAGGACATGTGAAGATGCACCTTTAGAAATGCATGGAAACTCATTCCTACCTATTCAGAAGAGGTAGGCTTTCTGTTTGCTCGGTGTGGCAGTTTATTTCCATGTAGCAAGGAGTAGGTTTTTCAACTATTTTAGGACTATGCCCATCACCCTCTGTAGCCAGATGCAAAGTCATTCCCAAGATAAATCTGTGTAAGCAGTCTGCACTCCATTAATAATTTGTACTCCACAAATCGTGCCCAAGGGAATCACATCTCTGTCTCTGGGATGGAACATGGCAGCTGTCTAAGGGCTTGATCCAGTGTCCACTGAAGTTAATGGGAGACTTTCCATTGACTCTGATGGCAATGGAACTAACAACACAGTAGCAGAACATCCACAGTTAAGTTAGAGAGGATAAACTTTTATGCAGCAATATTAACTCTTATTTCAGGACACAAGCAACAACTAACAGCCTGTGGTTAGGAAGAAACTTCCACTGTGGGTGGATCATCCATAATTGCCCCATATGAAGTTTGTTGCACCTTTCTTTGAAGCATCTAGTACTGATTTCTACTGTAGACAGGCTATTGGACTAGATGAATCTGCTATGGCATTTGCTATGCTCTTGAGAACTACATAGGAAGTGGTGAAGCATGCCATGGCAAATGACCTAATTCTCTAGATAAGGTCTATTTTTTTGGTGTAGACTATTTCAGGTGTTTTTAAAGACCGGAATATCCATGAGCATTAACACCTTTTATTTCTGTAAGCACTGCCAGGCAACAGCCAAGTAACTACAGTGCATCTCAGTCAGAGAGCCTATTGCAGGATAGTTCTCCCCGCCCCACCCCACCCCTCTATCTGAGACTTTATTTTCATTGGTAGAAGGTTCACACTTGGGGAGGGATGCACACAACTCCAATCCAGGAGGGGAAAGAGCAGCTCCCCCTACTGGTGTGATTTCAGAAGGCTCTGATCAAGATTTGGTATCAGAAAAGGCCAGAGGGAGGAAGATGGAGCCAACACATGGCAAAACCTAATTTAGTGGCTTCCCCAACTATATGAATATATGTAGATTGAGACATAAGGGGGAGACACAGGTAGTGAGCTAATATGTGGGCATAATGCTAAATTGACAAGCAATATAACAAAGAAAACATGATTTTACTCATTAGCTACAAAATCACAGCATGACTTTACCTATGAGCAAGGCCTGTCACACCATGATGGTATTTACTTTGATTAGCCCCACACAGCATGGTTTTATGCATTGGATACCTCTGGCCACGATTTCATCCATTAGTCAGCAATATCATAGCATAGGTTTGCCCATGAATTCAGCCACCGTTTAGCAACATCACATTGTTGGCTGCTGCGTAAAAGAGCAATATCCTATCATCATCTCATTGATTTAATCTATCAGGCATTATACTATGGTGGTGTTCATTTCAACTATTGGCTGACTACACCGACACCTGGACTTCTGGATTGAGAAACAGCGTTTTCTGTTAGCCAGCAATGTTGCACAGTTTCACCTAATAGCCAGCAATACTGGGTCAGGGATTTTTCCAATATTGCACCATAATTCTTTACTATCATATCTGTTTCTGGGCTCAGGTTTCTTCTCATCAGGTGCTCTCCTCTTTTCTTTTAATCACTTGCTAGATGGGGAAAGGCTCCTTTAAATACGCCTGGGTGCTGGACAAGCTGAAGGCTGAGCGTGAGCGTGGGATCACCATTGACATCTCCCTGTGGAAGTTTGAGACCACCAAGTACTACATCACCATCATTGATGCCCCGGGCCACAGAGACTTCATCAAGAACATGATCACAGGGACCTCACAGGTGAGAACAATGAGAGGAGGAGCAGAAGGATTGCAGGAATTAAAAGTGAAAATGTGCCGTGCTGGTGGGCGGCACCCGGGAAGGGGACAGGGCAGCTGGGTGACACCCTGGGGTGCAGGATGGATGGGGGTGCCAATGCATATTTTTGAAACCATGTACTGCCTTCTCATGCTTGCAGGCAGCTTCCATTGTAGTCCCTATCTGTAGCGGAGGAGGGAACGTGGTCATGAGAGAACTCCTGCCTGGTAGCGGGGATAGATAATGGTATGCTGGGTTTGTGCACATGAGGTTTGATCCAAAGTCCATTGAGGTAAGATGGAAGATTTCTATTGGCTTCAATGGGCATTAGATCAGGCCCCTGCTGTGAACTCGAGTTGGATGGTCTTGTCCTGGTCCCCAGCCCATGTCACAAGACCAAGCTCAACTGGCAGTCTGGCGTAGCACAATTGGCACACGAGTTATATGGGTTGGAGTTTCAGTAGCACCTGCTCAGACAATGCTTGTCTCGAGAGACTCGGGAATACTCATTTTGGGCCTATTAAAATCCGTGGCAGAGAGAAGTGTTGGATAGGAGCAGGCTCACCTTATTCCGGTATACATTGGGCAGCTACCCACAAGCAACGAGAGATTGAAAGGATCAATAGGGTCTGAGAAACCGTTTAGGTTCCTAGGTGGCCCCCAGTCACTAGCAGGTGAGCACTGCACATGCATTAATGAACTTGCCCTTACAACACCTTTGTGAGGTAGGAAAGTATTATTAGCCCCATTTTACACATAGGGAACTGAGGAACAAAAGAATAAATTACTTGCTGAAGATCACCTGTGGCAAAAGCAGGACCATAACCTAGAAGTCCCAAGTACCAGGCTATGGCCTTCACTGCAAGATCATCCTCTCTCCCTAGTACAATAGCAAATAATTTCCTAATAGGGCAGAGCTGGCTTGGCAGGATGGGAAAGGGGAGGCTTGCTTTCAAGATGAGGATGCTGTTACTTATCATGTAGGCTAGTGGGAGCAGTCAGGTCAGAGAGGGAACCTGCATGGAGAGGTTATTATGAACCTTCTCACTCAAGAGGAACCAAGGACAGAGCAGCGGAGGACAGATCTCCTTTGGGTTGGCAGCAACACTTAATTTGCTTCATGTCTTTCTTGCTCCCAGGCTGACTGTGCCGTGCTGATTGTTGCTGCTGGCGTAGGTGAATTTGAAGCTGGCATCTCCAAGAATGGGCAGACCCGTGAACATGCCCTTCTGGCCTATACGCTGGGTGTCAAGCAGCTCATTGTGGGCATCAACAAGATGGATTCCACAGAGCCGCCATACAGCGAGAAGCGTTACGATGAGATCGTCAAGGAGGTCAGCGCCTATATCAAGAAGATCGGCTACAACCCTGCCACAGTCCCCTTCGTGCCCATCTCCGGGTGGCATGGGGACAACATGCTGGAGCCATCTCCCAATGTAAGTGTGCGTGGGTGCGGTGCTAGACTTGCCTCTTCAAAGCTGCTCAAGTCCAGGCTGAGGTTGACCTTTGTGCTGTACAAAATGAATGCAAATTGCATGCACCCCTGTGATGCAAAACGACCTGTGTTGCAAAAATAGATCTTTGTCCCACAGCTTTAATCAAGCTGACCAAATGAAATGGGCCTAGGGTTCAGGGCCCTGATTATCGTCCTGTGTTGGACTGATACCACGGCAGATAAGAATAAACAGCTGCAGGAGCTGATCTGAGTGACTTCTCCTTAGGGATTTAATTTGAAGGCCTTTGGTTCCTAGCAACCAGATCTATCCAAAGCGGCTGTCAAACCCAGGGGGAGCATAACACGTTTTCCTGCACTGTTTGTTCACTGAAATAACACAAACTAGGTCATGCCCTTGGAATGGTTCCCTTTATTCAGTCTAGTTTCTACCTATCAGGCATTGGGAAATTCTCCCAGAAGTCTCTGTGTCAATACAGCAGACACACATTGGTGTGTGTGTGTCTCACTGGATAAGTCTCATTACTCAGGCAACCCAAGATTCTCCAAGAAGATAGTCGTGAAAGTGATGGTCCATCAGATCATCCAGGATTGTTCGTTACAGGACATTAGCTAGGGTTATGTCTACTCTACTCTAGTTTTAAATGACCCAAACAGTGGAGCTTCGCTACTCCCCTTTGGAAACCATTCAGAGACCAACTGAGGAAGAATTTCCTGACACTAATTCTAAATGTCCCTTTCTGTCTAAATTTGTTCCCATTCCTCCTAGTTATGTGCCATGTACTATGCTAGAGAATCCCTCTCCTTCCGTAGCAGGTACATCCTGGACATATTGCTACATTGTTCTCCTATTCCCACCTTAGCCCTCACTTCCCCAAGCTGTGCATATGTAGCTCATTCACTCTTCCTTCCTAAATCAGTCCTTCATCGCACTGATCTCCTCCGACCTGCTTTGTCCATACCTTTCTGATGTGGTACCTAGACTGAAATGAGCTATTTCAGGGACGGTTTATTGTACCAGAAGCAGCTCCTTCCCCTATAAGGCATATGACCTAGTGGTGAGCCTGTTCTGTACACTGCCACATGGCAGGACCGCTTCTTGGCTTCCCCAGATGTACCCCATGGCATGTCTTGGGGGCCACAGGTGGTTTTTTTTTGTTTGTTTGTTTTTTTGCATGGCAAAATCAAAACAGGAAAATTAACTTCACCCCCTCCTCTGCTCAGCCGAGATGGGAGGAGAAGAGAAGCTGCCATTCCCCATGATAAAGAGAAACATCTAAGCTCTTAATCTTGCAGCAGCTGTTCCCCGGCGGGTGTGACAATAGGGCTTTGTAGGGGCCTCCTGCAGTTGTCAGCACACCTTTGCCAGACAGCCTGTCTTCTAGGCTAGTGACACTCGTATAGTGAAGTTTTTTTTGGTGGGGGAAAATACTAACCACAACCCAAGGGGAAGAAGGGTCCGGTGGTTGGGCTGGTGACCTGGCACCTGTAAGATCTAGGTTCAATTCCCTGGTCTGGCACAGACTCCCCGGGTTACCTTGGCCATGTCATTTAGCCTCTCTGGTGCATCTGTTCCCCATCTATAGGAAGGTGGATAATAGCACTGTCCTTCCAAACAGGGCTGTTGTGAAAATAAAGACTGTGAGGTACTCGGGTACATTATCCTAAGTACCTCGGTTAAAGGAGGGATGTGCTGTAATTACACCTATAACGATGAAACGTTATTCAAACATCATTGAGCCCCCATAGGACAAACTGGTCAGAAGAGGACCAGGCTTAACTTAGAAGAGAATATTTGTCCCCTTGGACTTTAGAGAGTCTCTTCCTCTCCCCGTGAAGCTGGGGTAACGTCCATCTTGGTCACTACAAGGAAAGTACCAGGGGTTCTTGACTAGACTCAAGTTAGACAGGCTTCCAAAGGTCACCAGTTGCTGGGTTGGGAAGATGATACTGAGCAACCCTCCTATTAATAGGTCGGGCGGTGGAGGTGCAGAGTGAGGCTGTGGCACGCAGGACTTTTTTTTTTTTTTTTTTTTTTCTTTTTTAAACTTACTGGAGTGGGCTGGCCCCATTCATCCAAATAGCATCTTCTAAACGCTACCCCTTGGTTGTGCCAAGCTTATGTGCAGAAATAGCTTTCCCGTGCCAGACAGAGGCAGCGGTCTCGGGGATGGGTGGCCGGCAGCTGTTTGAACAGCACATTAGAATGCCCCCGTCAATTGAAATGGCAGCGGGAGCTTGGGTGGGTAGAATTTTAACACTCTTACGCTCATGAACGCACCACAAGACCCTTAGCATTGGCTCAATCCGGCTGAGTGACGAGCTGTTGCAAGGTGCTGAGTGCTCTGGTCCCAATCCAGCAAAGCACTTAAGCCCATGCTTAATTTTATGCGTATGAATAAGGCCTTGCTTGCTGACTTTGTTGGATTGCAGCCAGTGACCACAACAATTTGCAGGATCAGGCTCTGCAAATGACCGGGACTTCAGTCTTATGTCTTACCCAAAAGATCAGACTAGCGCCCCCCTACCGCCACTTCTCCTAGGAGGGGTCTAGTGAGAAGCAGCATCTGGGTTTTCCCCCCTCACAGTAAAGGCTTGATTTTTTTTTTTTTCACCCCCATTTTCTGGCTGGGTTCCATTAAAGCACAAGGCAGTCACATGCTCCGAGTGTGCAGCTCCGCGCCAGCTTCATTCTCCTCCATGCCATGTAATGGACTCATCCAAATAAAATAGGACACAGCCCGGCTGCATTTGCTGCAGGAGATCTTCGTGAGACCGTCATTTTGGACCAGTCCCCGGTTCCTACTTTGGAAGCAGTGAGGAGATCGAAAGTAACATACGCTGGCCGGCAGACAATTCTGTGCTACGCTCCCAGCCATCTTGGTACCCCGCTTCCATTCAGACCTTGTTTAACTGCTCATGCTGTCAGACCAACGCTTCTGGAACGGGCCAGTGGATTGCTTGATTTAGCATGTGCCCATCAGTTTAAGGGTTAAATATAATGCAGTCCACGGAACATCAATTCCTAGGCCTATGTTGGTTCTACACAACGGGGGCAGAGCTACAGCTCACTGAAGTTCGTAGAGAAATGGATTTCAGTGGGCATGCAAACTTGGCTTTTCCCTTCCCCTTGCAGCTTTCTGTCGCTTAGAAGCCTGATTCAGGGACGGTGTCTCAAGCAGAGGCCGTTTACTCCTGTGGCTGGCAATCCGGTCTCAGGCTCTTTTGGGCCCAGCTGATGAGCAACATGTCCCTTTAAAGATCGGTTCCTGATACCGCCCTGAAGGCAGTGTTTAATTTGTAATGAAAGAGGCGCCGGGTCAGGCAGTGTCTCCACACTCCCCAGCCCACCCCAGGGTCCTCTCCTTTAGAAATACCTGCCGAGCAGTTCTGCAGAATGAGCTGCTAAAGAATCTGGGGCTCCTTCCCTGAATTTCCGGGTGGGAGTGAGTGGCTCCTGGGAAGGGCCCGTGATCACACCGAGTCCTGCGACTCGAGGCTGCTGGGCTATTGCTCTCTCCATCCCAGCCAGTAGTTTGGACAAAGGCATGAAACTCAATCTGGAAACTGATGCCCGTTCTCTCTTGCCGGTACCGGCTGGAGGAGGAGGCAGGTGCAGGGCTGGCTGCCAACCACTGTGGTTTCGACCTTTCCTGCCGCACAGAAGCAGAGGCTTCTCCAGGCCCAGTCACTTGCCGGAGCAGAGGGGGCTTGGGAACAGTGCAGTTTCCTGGAGAGGCTGAGCCATTTTAATCAACGGTAGCGGTCCTCTCTGCCTTTTCCTTAGTGTGGTGATTGTATCCTCTGTCTACCAGAGCCACAAGCCCCTGCAGCCAGGAGGTCAGGTCTACCAGCCCCTTCTGGCCCTATAGGCCCAGGCCACAAAGGGTGCAGCACAGAGAAATGCAGCTCGGCTGGTCTTGATTTCAGCTGGTCAGTCCTCTCTCTCTGACAAATTAAACTCCAGCCTGGGAATGGTCTCCAGTTAGCAGCTTTGCACCTGCATAGGCTCTAGCTGCCACGTTCTGTAGTTTTTGGTTTTTTTTTTTTTTTAACCCATCCCTGCCTGGACACTGACCACCAGGAGCGGATCCCATTCTCACCAGCCAACCTTGGCCCTCAAACTAGGTCAAGTAAAAATGTGTTTTATTTTTATATATATATAATAGAAGGCTTGAATGCACCTGCCCCTGGCGGGGGCACTGGAAATGGGAGATGGAGCTATGCCTTGTCCTCCTGGAGAGCAGTCACTGCTCTTTGCTTGTGCCTCAGTGGGGGTTAGGTACCTGGAAGCAAGCACAGGGGCCTGGTGGAGTAGGGTTACCATATTTCAACAAGCAAAAAAGAGGACGGGAGGAGCCCCGCCCTAGCCCCGCCCCTGCCCCTCCCACTTCCCGCCCCCCCAGAACCTCCAACCCTCCCCCCGTTCCTTGTCCCCTGACTGCCCCCTCCTGGGACCCCTGCCCCTAACTGACCCCTGGGACTCCACTCCCTATCTAAGCCTCCTTGCCTCTTGTCCCCTGACTTCCCCAACCCTTATCCACACCCCCACCCCCAGACAGACCCCTGGGACTCCCACGCCCCATCCAACCACTCCCCACCCCCTGACAGCCCCCCCCAGAACTCCCAACCCATCTAAACCCCTCTGCTCCCTGTCCCCTGACTGCTCCGATCCCTCTCCACACTCCTGCCCCCTGACAGCCCCCCCAGAACTCCCAACCCATCTAAACCCCTCTGCTCCCTGTCCCCTGACTGCTCCGATCCCTCTCCCCACTCCTGCCCCCTGACAGCTCCCCCCCAGAACTCCCAGCCCCCTACCCCCCGCTCCTTGTCCCCTGACTGCCCCCTCCTGGGACCCCTGCTCCTAACTGCCCTCCAGAACCCCACCCCCTACCTAAGACTCCCTGTTCCTTGTCCCCTAACTGCCCCCTCCTAAGACCCCCCCCAACTGCCCCCCAGGACCCTACCCCCTACCTGTACCCTGACTGCCCAAAACTTTCTCCACTCCCCTCCAAAA